>NC_060277.1:9070327-9370327 GCF_021613505.1 Equus quagga
AAAAAGTGTTTAGATTATGTAACCAAATAGGAAGCAGAATTTGAAAAGAAAATATTAGTAACTTCCATGTAATAACTTTTTTCTTAAAGAGAAAGCCTGCTTTGATTTTTAGAGCAGCAGCTCTATGTATGTGTGTTATTTTAAGTGTGTGATTAGGATTGTGGTGTTTCAGTGTTCCTCATATCAAAATGGCTATATGTGTTTCTGGTTAATAAGTCTATATGTATATAACTATAAGCAGAGGATAAAATTATATCCAATTCTCTTGCTCATTTCGGTGGAGAAAAAAGGATAACTTCAGTGTCATAATATTCATGCATATCTTAGATGTTAATTTAAATGGAATCTCATTATGTCTGCACATCTGTGACATGATTCTTGTAATATTTTAGCTGAGAAACTGTAGCTGCTAAACTAAGAAAGTAAGACTTGGATGTTAATTGAGCTGTTTTGTATGAAAAATATTCTGGGAACAGGAACTGAAATCTGTGCTACATTTTTTTGTCAGCATATTTGTTTATGTTTCTCTGTATTAAGTGTTCTGGTCGTTATTAGTGCATGCTTTTTTTCTGTTCTAAATCTCATTATTTAGTGTTATTTACTTCATCAGACATTTAGTATGCACCAATGAGAGTTTGGGTGTTGTACTAGGTAGGTCCTTGTCCTACCAAAGATTTATGAGCCCTTACCATGTGGAGCTTCAGATCTGATGCCTTATGGTCTGGTTTACTCACGAATTGCATATTCTTTCTTACGTTTTCATTTGAGGGTTTAAGCTTTGGGCTCATTCATTCAACAATACTATTCTCTGGATAGTATTTTGCTAGATTCTAGTGACACAGAGTTTAGGGGAAAAAGAGAGATTTCCTGTCCTTAAAGAATTTTATTTTATCAGGGAGCACAACTGTGTAATCAATTATTTATAAATAATCGTTAGTTATGAGTAATTAGTTGATTAAACTAATTGTATAATCATTTATTCACAAATATGAGAAATTTTATAGAGAAAAAATACAGAATACAGAGTGTTTGACTGAGTGATCTGACATAGCTGAGTGATGGTGATCAGAAATGACTTCTTTGGGGCTGGCTCCGTGGCTGAGTGATTAAGTTCACGTGCTCCGCTGTGGCGGCCCAGGGTTCAGATCCTGGGCACGGACATGGCACCGCTCATCAGGCCACGTTGAGGCAGCGTCCCACATTCTACAACTAGAAGGACCTGCAGCTAAGATATACAACTGTGTACGGGGGGGTTTGGGGAGATAAAGCAGAAAAAAAAAAAAAAGGAAGATTGGCAACAGTTGTTAGCCCAGGTGCCAATCTTTAAAAAAAAAAAAAGAAAAGAAAAGACTTCTTTGAGGTAGTGATATTTAAGCCAAAATTTGAAAAATCAGTAGAAGCTATTGGGGGGTGGAATAACCAACTATCCTGCTTTACACAGGACAGAGAGTTTTCCCATGACATATGAGTTTCAGTGCGAAGACCAGAAAAATCCTCAGCAGACCCAAGACAAGTTGGTTACTCTCTTTGGGATTGAGAAAGGCAAACAAGAAGGAAATGTTCAAAGCAAAAGGGAAAAATGTGCAAAGTCCCCAAAGCAAGAAATGAAGTTGATATATGGATTAAAAGGCCAATGTGTCTAGAACTTGAACAGTGTGTTAGAATAAAGGGATGGTTGGAGAAGGAGGCGGAGCCAGATCATGTTAGGAGTTTTAAGCTTTAGCAGCAATTTGGATTTTATGCTAAGATCATTTGGAAACCATTAAAGCGGGGAAACGACAAGATCCTATTTGCATTCCGAAATAATCCTGATGCATGCAGTAAGAGCCGTTTGGAACGGGATCAACTAGGAGGTAATTATATAAGTTGTGATTGGGAGTGCACTGGTGCCAGTAGTGGAAAAGAGGAGACAAATTTGAAAGTTATTTAACTAATATAATCATACAAATTGATTATTGGATAAGGGTATGAGAGAGAAGCTTGCATAAAGAATAATTCTCATGTTTCTTGCTCTGTAACTTAGAATGTTTCTGCACTAGTATGTACATATTTCAAAGTTACATCAGCTAGACTCGTGTAAAGGTCATTTATATCATGGTGTAGATTAGTATGCACTTTTTAGTAAGAATTCTAGTCCCAACTTATTTACGTAAAAATACTTTTCTCTCAACAGCCGCAGGAAGGTTATCTGATGGTGCAGCAGTTCCAGTATCTAGGGTGGGCTTCTCATCGAGAAGTGCCCGGCTCCAAACGGTCATTTTTGAAACTGATCCTGCAGGTGGAAAAATGGCAAGAGGAATGCGAGGAAGGGGAAGGCAGGACGATCATCCACTGCCTGTGAGTGCGGCAGCGTGGCCTGGCTGTGCAGGGGCGTGGGGCTCACTTCCTCATTAGCCTTCCCATTGTCTATGTCAAAGAGTGTCTGACTCACGTCTTAACAGACCTTTGTAGATATTATTTTAAAATAATCTTGTGTCTCATTAAGTTGCGGCCCTCTATGCCCATGGCGTATTCCTAGGCATAAGATACTGAGCTAACGTCATCTTCATGTGTCCTTCCTCTCTGCCCTGTATGCATACATGCACACATATGAAGAAAAATTAAGACACAAATGGAAAAAAATTTAGAAGATAATGGAAGCGAATTTCTTTGCTTTCAGAAATGGTGGTGGGCGAAGCGGCATGTTCTGTGCCATAGGCATTGTTGTTGAAATGGTGAAAAGACAAAATGTTGTCGACGTGTTCCATGCGGTCAAGACACTAAGGAACAGCAAGCCCAATATGGTGGAAGCCCCGGTGAGTCACAGGGTTTTAGATGGAGAAGGGTGGATAGAGACTGGTCACTCATATAGCTGCTTATTGATTTGACTTCATATACACATCAAGAATTAGATGTGTCAGTGAGTCTTTTGGGACTTTCTTGCCTAATTGATAAATTGCTGAGTATCCCCATCTCCCCACATGAGCTTAATCACATATCACATAAACTGCTAGTGATGAAGAAAACTGTTTTCACTTAATTTTGGGAAATGTATAGGATTTTCTTTCTGTTAGAGGCAATAAATATTTGCAGCAGTTAACTTTGGTAAATGGTTTTATATTAAGAATAAATCCTGCTATCTAGGCTTTATTCTTGTTTATTTTTATTTCTTAAAGCATCTTGAGTTAACTGGTAAATCTTAATCTGAGGGATATACTCATAGGTTGCATCAGCACTTTAGACGCCCGAAGATTTTAAAGGGCAACTGAAATTTATTTTTGTCATTATCTATAATTCTTCATTTCTGTTTGATTTATAAATTTTCACACTGTTGTCCTTGACAGTTTTCAGCTTTTACCAATTATAGAGTGTAGTTCGTATGATGCTACTTGAATTTGCCAGGGCTCATAAAATCAGAACGCAGCTTAAAAAACAAGAGCAGGTAGGGATGTGTATGTGGGAGTTCATCCGGGTGAAGGTGTATGCAGAGTAAGAAAGAAAAACTTCTCTAGCATATTTTACTTCTAAAAAGAGTTGTCTGTGGCTTACACATCTGTGCATGGTGGGATAAGGTCAGGAGCAGCTGTGTAGTGTGTGCTCACAGGAAGGTAAACCAGAAAAACCAAGGCATCATTGTTGCTTGCCCTACATTTATCGAGATGATCAGATAACTAACATGAGCAATTCAATAAACCTTTAAAGTATTTTCACCACTTCCTGCTCATGGATTGTTCACACAAGAGCTGCATTGCTTCCTGAGACAAAAATCTAAAGAGTTACATTTATACTGTTTCACTTTTAAGAGTGGTGACAAACTTCTTCCCTCAAACCCCCTCACCCTACCTCATCCCTCAGGCTATTGCAGTCATCCAGATGAGACGGTGTTGGTTTTGACTGGGGTATCGGCAGTGGAGGTGGAGAAAGGGGAATGGATTTGAGGGAGTTTTTGAGGTAGAATTCTCAGGTCTTTGTACAAAATGGATGGGTAGTGATTATGTCTTTAAATTGTTTGCAGTCTGAAGATTTCTTAATGTAAACTCTGCCTCTCTCTCTCAGATCAAATCTTAAAATCATCAATGAGGTCACTTCTGGCCTCAGAATTCAAATTTTACCTCCAAATTTAATTCTGATTTCCCACCATTACTTTAAAAAAAAAAAAATCTCTGGTTAAACTCTGCCATTCTAGAACCTTCCAAAGAATTACTGTTTACCTTTATGTTCATGTCCCCTGAATTCTGACTAAACACCCCACCCTCTGATTTGGGTTTGATCAGGGTTAATGATTAGTTCAGTGTGCTGTTGAATTGAACTGTCAGGTTTGGTAAGGAAATTTACAGTGTAAACCAAATTGCTGGAGGCTTAACTGTTTTCAAGCACTTGTTGGTCCTTCAGACACACTTGCCACAGAGGCAGGCTAATTTAAAATCACACCTGCTTGATATTTAGGGTAGGATTGATAAAGACCTCTTGGGGAAAGTTATTACCCTAGTTTATTGCTGGAGACACCTGGAAGTTCTCTTTAGAAATAATACATGTTTTAGATTGGGAAATTTTTAATGAGTTACATGTTGTAAGTCATAATTTTTAATACAGTCTCTGAATTTTTCTAAATTCTTCATGATGGAGCAACAGACAGATGGACTTAAAAGGAAAGGCAGTTTTAACTCAAAAATTTTATTGCCAATCAAGTTGTCTGAAATATATAAAGCAGCAGAAATCAATTTTGAGGTATAAATAAGCTCAAAAAAATTTAAGAACTACTAACTACTCTTGAAAAATTTACTTAAATACTTTGATGAACCAAAAACTGTTTCATAAATTAAGAATTTGGAATTGTGAAGAAAGGCAGTTTGAAATGACTGGCTTTTTTCACTGCTGAGAAAAAAAATCTGAAGTGTGGAGAAGAATATTTGCACATGTTCACTGCAGCATTATTTATATTAGAGAAAAAATAAACCCAGTTTAATAGTCAAACAATCCATATGTTAGACTTTTATGTAGTATTAAAAGAGATGTTAATGACCTGGGGAAAAGAGGCATAACAATGTTAAACAAAAGAAAATAAAATATAAAATTATATCCTCAAGTGCATGTATGTAATTATATTTCTTCTAAAATAATAATTTCAACAATGCGTAAAAAAGGACTGAAGCAAAACTAAGTATTTTGACAGCAGTTGTTTCTGATAATAGAATTATAAAAACTCATTTTTCCTTTACTGGGAGATTTTTCTGTAGTGATCAGATACTACTTTTATAATCAAATAAAAAATACTGGAGATTTAAAAAAAGTGATAGAAAATATGAGGCAAAGCTAACCTATCTTTTATATCAAGTTTATTTTTCTTAAGCAGTAATCATTAGACTCCAATGTAAAATACATATGCCCAGATATTAAACTTGTATATAGAAAAAATAATTTTGTAATTCTTGAATAATCTAAATTGGTTGCCCAGTGTTCTTTCGGTAGCTAGGATTCACCATCAGTCTCCGCTGTCGTAACTTTCCTCAACCCTCTTGTATAACGCCTTTCAGGAGCAGTACCGCTTCTGCTATGATGTGGCTTTGGAGTACCTGGAATCCTCGTAGAAGGTGAGACTTCACAGTGCGTCCAGCTCAAACCTGCTCGTCTGTTGAGCCCGCGGCTGTTGCACCTGTGAGACCTGTGCAGAGAGATTTTCCTGTGGGGGGTGGGAGACTTTTACATTCGAGAGGTGAAAGTATTTTTCTTATGAAGTTGTGTATCTTAATAAAAAGGACTCAATTAATTTCTATGACTGTATGAAAGCATCAACATTTCGTGCCACATAAATTATATTTAATAAGAACCAGATTCA
This sequence comes from Equus quagga, assembly GCF_021613505.1. NCBI lineage: Eukaryota > Metazoa > Chordata > Mammalia > Perissodactyla > Equidae > Equus > Equus quagga. Next base: position 9,076,143 of record NC_060277.1, read on the forward strand.
AACGAGGACTGATCAGTGTTTGTACAGTGAATATGCAGCCTTTTCTCTCCTGGTTTTGGTAGAGCCAGCCACCATGTTGCATGAATTAATACTTTCTATGTGGCATTTTTCTCCCTTTTCTAGATAAAAGATGTTAAATCTTTAAAGGAAGAAGAAAGAAAAGCTGTGCAAATTCATAGTAAAGTTCATTTTTTTATATGTTTCAAGTGTAGCAGATCTCTATATAAATATATAAATATATATAACTGGCTTATTTTCTTTTAATGTGCAATGATGGCTGGATCATTTAAAGTTCTTTTTAGAAAAAAACATAAGCCAAAGACTCAAGTGTAAATATGTCTATATGGAGAAAGCACATTCTATTTATTGGTTACTTACATTCCTTTTTTGATGGCTAAAATACTACCACCACACAATCATTTTTTTTTTCTGAGGAAAGCTTTTTCTTTCACTAAAATCAATTGTAAACGATTTTTGTAGATTATTTTTTGTATGTTTTAGTGTAAGTAGAGGATAAACTTTTTATTCATAAACCAGGAAGCGATGTTCTTTATAGTGATTCTCTTGTGTACATGCTTGTGAATTAAATTTATGTAAAACACCTTGGTGATTGGGTCTTTTAATATAGGACCAAATTAAAACATTTTGCTAGAAATGAGTAATTTTTCACCATTTCACTAGGTAAATAATGGTTTGGTGATCATCTATGAGAACTGCACACATTCAAAGGCCTTGCTGATGACTTGTACAATGTTGAACATAGCCTTGAAGCATCATTTACATTTTAAAGGGATTGATCTTTTCAGCCTATGACCGAGCACGGGTCAAGAAAACAAGATGGCAACATTCGTGCTTTTAGCGTCAAGTTTTAGCAAACTGTAAACTGGCAAGGTGATAAAGTATTTCTTTTGATGTTTACATACACAAGGTTTGGTTCTGACCATAGGAAGCGTGAACAAATCAGTGCCAGATTCCTGTTTTGTGCATTGTTACGGGATCTCAAGTGAACCTTTCTAAACGTGGTCTTGTTCACATGCTCCACGTAGCCGTACCTTTCCATCATCAGCTTGCAGTGTGTTATTGACTAAAGCATTCCAGTCCCCTTTCTAGATTGCCAGTACATGACATGGTGCTTATAAAGATTTAATTAAAGTAAGAGTGAAATAAAGTTTTTATAATTACAATAGCTATTGTTTGCACATCATTTTCTCCTCTTAATTTTCATCCCTTCACTCCCAAATGAATAGTTTATTCTCATTGATAGAAGTAGACCGCAAAAATTCTATTAAAAGTAAAACGAATGTCCAAGCACTAATTTCTTCCATTTTTATTTCTTTAGTTGAACGTCCAAAAGTCCAGATGAGTGGAGGGGGGAAAGGCCAGGAGATTGACGTCAAATTTCTTTTTTGTATTTCTGTATTTTTGTGTCTCTATCCTTTTATGTAATATACATTTCCTTACTTCTTTCTCATAACAAACTTGGCAAATAATAATAATCATCCCTGTTTTACCAATGATGAAACTGAAGCTAATGAAAAAGTAAATGATTTGTCAATAGATTCAAATCTGGGTCTGACTGTCCACTAAAGACACTGCTTCCCAGTGACATGACGAAGAAATCTGGCACTTCATTCTTATTGTTCCTCATTAATTGATTTTCTCATAAAATGTTATCATTATGGGCATCTTCAAACTTCCATTCGCTGTGTACATTATTGGAACATTTGTGACTTTTATTAGTAAGAACTTCGATAAGAAAAATTTTATCTTTTCGTAGGAAAACTTACTTTTCATTTAAACGTGGATGCATTTAACAAAAATTCCACAAACTCACCCACAGTTTCTTTCCCTGGTGACATTCATGATCTTAATCCTATGGAGGATTCTGCTTTGTTGCATGACCCTGATTTCATTTCTACTCACGATTGCACCCACATACCACCAAAATCACCATGAGCGCCACTGTCCACAAGACTCAAGAGGTCCCTGTGGCCTCCGAAATTCAAGCAAAGAACAAAAGGAGTCCTCTTTCTCTCTAACAGGAAATACAAATTTCATGCTTGCTTTGTTTGGGCACCACAGAGGCCAGTTCATCAGGAGACAACGGAGTGGGGAGACCAAATCTGTTCTTCTCAAAGCTCGTCTTCAACAAGTCATAGTTTATACCCTTGTGGAGCTCCCTGAGTAGTCCCATGCATGGTCATGTCCCACTCAGTTGTGGCCCTCTGGGCAGGAGATGTTCTGGCAGAACTCTTAAAAAGTGGTCGTGCTTTCCCAAGGTAAAGGCCTCCTATCTCTGTATCAGTTATTCCTTAAATGGCTGTCATGAACTTGAATTTTATAGATTCCTTTCCCATACATTATCACTAGGGAAATGTTGGAAGTATGTGGGCTAGAGACAAGCAAATGGGAATTTATGTATTTCAGCCAAGTACTTTTGAAAATAAGTGTTAACCATCTAATCTGAGCTGCCTAGCCTTTTTCTAAGGTTTAGTCTTTGGAGAAAGGAAAGGTTTTTGCATGAATGTGTTGCTGTATTGCAGCCAGATGATCTCTGACCTTGAGAGATAAACAACAACAGCAAAAAAGATATTTTTGCCTGGACAAAGGAGAGCACAGTCTCACTGTTGACCTCTACACTGATGTGCTGATGTACTCATTCAGCATTCCCCTCACTGAGACTCTCTTGGGTTCCAGGTACTCATGTAATAAGCTTAGGAGTCAGATATCAACAGCTGCTCCCTCTGAATTCTGCTTCGTTGTCAGAAAAAGATATAGATAAAGAAAGGTTCGTAGCATCTAAAAAACTTATAGACACCAATAAATATTAAAATGCAGGCGAGAAATGACTGTAGCTCAACTAGAAATATGAGATAGTCTGTTAGCCTTAGAAGATCGCCTTTGAGATTTGCTTCACTTTCACAAGGGAGTAACAATTGTACATTTGTATTTAATTTCTGTGTGCTTCAGCAAGCAGTCTTTTTTCATAACAAAATAGCCAGAAATCAATATTCTGTCTCATACCCGAGTGTAATATGTAGAATATTTACTCTATAAAATATTTCCATGGGCAGAAACTCGACAGCCTCCCTAGAATCATTTCAGTGTTTTAGTAAACAGCCCTATTTAATGTAGGAACAATATGCTATTTTATGCAATATTATCCTACGTGAAGATAGAAGACAGCTCAGCTGTGCCTCCTGTAATAATTTCTCCTTAAATATTATTTCATAAAATCTCCCCACAGTTTAGGGAGCCTTGAAGTGGGAGACATATTATCTGAATCTCTTCACAACTCTTGTCTGTTCAAGTGGTCTGCAGAGGATTAGAATATTATCTCTCTGAAGCTAAAAGGAAAAGCTCTGTCCTGGGATCTATTTTAAGTAAGCTATAAGTGGCTTTTGGAATATAAATTGTCCAAAAATCAATGGAAATGTGGTAGATATATAAGACTTCTGAACTTCCAGCTTCCTCCAAAGTGAATTGAAATGCTAACCTGGAAGATATCAAACACCATAGAGACACTGTTGTTATCATATCCTGAAAGAAACCGACGGAAGGGGTTTTTTAAACTATTGAAACAAACATAAAGTCCCTACTGAATATCTGAGTGCTCTTTCTTTAATGTTAAGATCTACTCAGGGAGTGGGGCGGGGGTGTGGGGTGGTAATTTTATGACAAATACTCTCTCTCGTGATGCATCACTGATAGAATGTCTTCATTCAATACCTAAAATCTAACCCAGAAAATTGAGTGTTGATTTATTCTGATGTAGTTATGTTCATTTTAACATAGTCTTACTAGACTTATAAATGTTATTAGTCTTGATTCAGTTAGAGGATATATAGCATTTAGGCCAAAAAGAAAAAGCCCAACAAAAATCCCTCAGTACTTAGATGCAGTCTAAGTAGATGCAGAATATAAAGAACAAGAATGTCTCAATTGAATCAGCAATGAGTTCTTTCTTAAATAGATGTTAGAATGTACACACGGGCGAAGTCCATGCATTCCCACTATGTTGCCTGGTCTGAGACAAAATCAGTTTGGGAAAGTAGAGAGAGCAAGATTGCCATGGCATCCATTTGCTATGTGCTTAGAAAGAGAAGAGGCAAACTCAAATGTCTGCAAGGCCACTGGTACTGTGAGTGAGGGAAATAGGCCAGGTCTGTTTCAGAATGGCCGCTCAGGTTGTACTCTTATAGCAGACATCCTTAGCTTGTGCATTTTCGACTAGGAATATTTTTCATCTCTATGAAAAATAACTGTCTCCCATTTTTATTGTGACATCTATATCCCTCCTGGTCCGTCTTGCATTTTCCCACCTTTGATTGAAAGATGGATACTAGATGTTCTGCCATCTTCAGTTCTGCTACTGGGAACACAGTAACATGGGACTGATGACAAATGACAACTGTTGTTTCATATGGGGACCAGAGGGAACAAAGTAGAAAGGCTGCTCCTCTTTGGACTGGAAAGCATTTATAATGCCCAAGAGAATGGCACACTTACTTCCCAGCAGCCCTTGCTTCATGGGAATATGGACCCAATGGTGTCTCATCTCTCGAGTGTGAAAATGCAAATTTTTATGTGAACTCCTAAAATGTTTGAATGTTGGCAACCAGTTAAATACAAAAACAAAAATAAACTTCTGGCCCAGCTCTGTGGAAAACAAAACCTGTCAGAAGGCTGTATCTGGTGTGGTTGTAGAAGGGCCGCAGGCTTCCGGTTTGTCACCTCCATGGTAAAATAACTGTTATTTTCCTCTTTTGACCTTTTAAAAAAGTTTTTAAAGAAACAAAAATTTTGGTTCTCCTAAAATAACTGTCATAATTATTTTTTCACACTTATTCTTTGGTTACTATTTGCCTTGCTTTCTCATGTACTTTTTTCTGTTTTAAAAATGTGTAGATGGATCTCAACACCTAAGATGAAAAAAAAACAAGGTTAATGTCTTTCTACTCTCTCCTACCTGGACTCAATTCAAAACAGCATATTTCAGAAAGTAATTCACACATTTCATCTAGTAAGCACCCCCAAAATGATGACTAGAAAATAATTCTTCTGGAAATAATAGTATTGAGAACTCAAAAGAGGAGTGCTTGTTCTGTAAGCCATGGGGTGGCCTGAACCATTTGACTCACAGGTGCAGAAAAGCATCTGTGGAAGCACCACACTTCCAGATTGTGATGGTACATGCTGACTTCCATGGCAGGTGCAAAACAGTATGGGCTCTTGCCAGCCCACAGTGGGAACCTGGACTCCGGTTCCCTAAATCTAATTACCTAAAGCACAATCAGCAGACTGAAATTGATTTCTTTTCACCTTCGTGTTATATTCTTGGTATGATAAAGCTAGTAAGTATTCGTTAACTGCTTACTTTCCAATGTCAATTTCTGTATTTTCTGAATTCAAATGTGGTCATTCAGGGAAAAAAATCTACCTTCACATAAGAAATGAGAGGGTTGCTTTTCCTCATGAAATGATAGCAGTTAGAGGGATATTTGAGGTTATCAAATGCAGTGCCCTTATTGTTTAAGAAATTAAATCCTGGAGAACTCATACGTCTATCAGTAAAGGGCCAGATAGTAAATATTTTAAGCCTTGCATGCCATTGGTCTCTGTTACTTTTGTTGCTATACCTACACTTAAAGAATGGCCAAAGGAAGTTCTTCAAACAAAAAAGAAGTGAAAAAAGAAGAAATTTTCAAGCATCAGAAAGGAAGAAAGAACAATGGAAAGAGCAGAATTATGGGTACATACAATAGAACATCCTTTTCCTCAAATATTTGTCTTATAAATTATTTTTGATGATGGAAATATGAATTATAACACCATCTGATATTCACAAAAATGGTATTTAAAAGTTATGAAGAAAAAAGGATCTAAATAGAAATAAGGTTTCCATACCTTACTCAAGGTAGTAAAATAACGATACTCTAGATTGTAATAAATCACATATGTATATGGTCATGCCCAGAGAAACCACTGAGAACTAAACCAAGATATGTGATCAAAAACACTATAAATGAATCAAGATGGAATCTTAAGACATGTTCACATAAACCACAGGAAAGTACAGAAAGAGAAACAGGAATAAGGACCAGAGAAAATAAACAGAAAACAAATAATGACAGACTTACAGTCTAACATATCAATAATTGCTTTAACTGGTCTAAAAATGCCAATAAAAAGACATAGATTCATATATTGGATTTTTTCTTTTTTAGACTTTTTTTTTTTGGAGGAAGATTGGCCCTGAGCTAACATCCATTGCCAGTCTTCCTCTTTTTTTTTTTTCCTTTTTTTCTCCCCAAAGCCCCAGTACATAGTTGTATGTCCCAACTGAGAGTCAATCTGGTCCTTCTCTGTGGGAAGCCTCCACAGCATGGCTTGATGATTGGTGTGTAGGTCCACGCCCAGGATCTGAACTGGCAGCCCTGGCCACCAAAGTGGAGTGTGCAAACCTAACCCCTCAGCCTCAAGGCCAGCCCCTATATTGGATTTTTTAAAAAAGCATGATTCAGCTATATACTATATACAAGAAATGCTTCATATTCAATGAAACAGGTAGGCTGAGACTAAAAGGATTGATAAAGATATATCATGCAAACATTACATTTAGCAAATAATGAGTGGCTGCAATTAACATCTGATAAAGTAGACTTATGAGCAAATAAAACTACTACATACAGGGACATTACATAATGATAAAAGGATCAATTCACAAGGAAGACATAATGATGTTAAGTGTGTACACACCAAACCACAGAGCCTGAAAATGCATAAAGCAAAAACTGATAGAGGTGAGAGGAGAAATAGGCAAATCCACGATTATGGTTGGGAACTTCAACAGCCCATCCCCAACTGTAACTGATAGAACTAGTAGGTAGGAGCTCAGCAAAGTTGTAGAAGATCTGAACAACACAATCAACCAGCAGGATCTAATTTAAAAATACAGAACACTCTACCCAGCAGCAGCAGAATACACTTTATTCCAGTAACCATGGAACATTCACCAAGATAGCTTACATCTTGGGCCATAAAACAAATTTAAAAGAATCCCATAGAATTCACTAACAGAAAGGCAAAAGGAAAAATCTCTAAACGTGGAAATTAAGTTGTACACTTCTGAGTAATTCACAAGATAAGGAGAAAGTATCAATGAAAATTTTTAAAACAGACCAGAAAAGAAATGAAAGGACAACATATTAAAATATGTGAGATGTGGCTAAAGCAGTGCTGAGAGGGAAACTTATAGCATTGAATGCTTACATTTGAAATGAGATAAGATCTCAAATCAAGTCAAGTATCTAAGTTCCTTCCTCAAGAAAATAGAAAAGGAAAGACAAAATAAACCAAAAGCAAGCAGAAGAAAGGAAATAAAGATAAGAGGAGAAATTGATGGCAATGAAAATAGGTAAACAGTAGAGAATATCAATGATACAAAAATCTGGTTCAAGGGCTGGCCCTGTGGCCGAGTGGTTAAAAGTTTGTGCATTCTGCTTCAGCGACTCAGGCTTCATAGTTCAGATCCTGGACGCAGACCTACACACCACTCATCAAGCCATGCTGTGGTGGCATCCCATGTAGAAGAACCAGAACGACTTACAACTAGGACATGCAGCTATGCATTGGGGCCCTTGGGAGGGAAAAAAAAAAGAGGAAGACTGGCAACAGATGTTAGCTCGGGGCCAATCTTTCTCACACAAAAAAAGCATACCTTAAAAAAAATCTGGTTCTAAGAAAAATCATTAAAATCGAGAAGCCTCTAGCAAGACAGACAAAAATTATAAAGAGAATACGTAAATCACCAATATCAGGATTGTAACAGATGGCATCATTACAGATACTGCAGCCATTAAAAAGATAATAAATACTATAAAAAAATGTATTCTCATAAATTGGGCAATTTAGAAAAAAGGGTCAATTCATGAAAAACCACAAATTGAAAACTCAAGATGACATAGATAATTTGAATAGTCCTATAACCATTAAAGAAATTGAATTTATAGTTAAAAGCTCCAAAAAGAAGAAATCTCTAGACCCAGATGATTTCACTGTAGTATTCTATCGAACATTAAAAAATTAATGCCAATTTTATACAATCTCTTCCAGAAACTAGAAGAGGAGGGGGCACCTTAGAAGTCATTTTATAAGGCCAATATAAACCTGTTACCAAAACTAGACAAAGACAATATTTTAAAAAAACTAAACTACAGACCAAATATATATCATGAATGTTACAAAAAAATTCTCAACAAAATATTAGCAAACTGAATCTAACAAAGTAAAAAGGAATAATGCACATAACCAGCTAAGATTATTTCCATGTATGCAAGCCTGGTTCAACATTTGAAAATCATTGTTCTACACCAGATACCAACAAACTGAAGAAAAAAAAGCATATGACCATATTAATTGAGAAAAAGCATTTGATAAAATCCAGCACTCATTCATGATAAAAACTCTGGAGGGAAACTTCCTCAACTTGATAACATCTAAAAACTTACAACTACCTTCATACTAAATGGGAAAAACTGAATGTTTCCCCCATAATACAGGGAACAAGACAAATACAGTCTCTCTCGCTACTTTATTCAACATAGTGCTGGAATTTCTAGCACTGCAATAAGGGAAGAAAAAGAAACGAAAGTCAAACAGATTTGAAGAATAAAATGGAACTTCCGCTATTTGAGATGAGTTGATTACCTATGTAGAACATCCCAAAGAATCTTAAAAAGCCCTAGAACTAATAAATGAGTTAAGTAAGTTCATAGGATACAAGATCAACACAAAAATATCAATTGCATTTCTGTATATTAACAATAAACATGATGAAACTGAAAAGCATAATACTGTTTACAATGGCTCCAAAGAAAATGAAATACTTTGATATATACTTATCAAAACATGTATAATATTTGTGCTGAAAATTACAAAATGCTGATAAAAAAATCAAAGTATAACTAGATAGAGAGATATATTTGTTTGTAGGTTAAAAGATTCAACATAGTAAAAATATCAGTTTTTCCCAAATTATAGGTTTAATGCAATTCCTATAAAATCCTAATGGAATTTTGGTAGATATAGACGAGCTTATTCTAAAATTCATATGAAAGGGCAAAGGCCTTTTGATAGCTAAGACAATCTTAACAAAGAATTAAAAAGTAGGAGAAATCACTCTACCCAATATGAAGACTTACTGTAGTGCTATATTAATACGAAGAGCGCAGTATTGGTTTTAGAAAAAAAAAAATAGAAGAAAATTTTCTGGATTTAGGGCTATGCAGAGTTCTTAAATTTGGTCCCCAAAGCATAATCTCTAGAACTAGAAATTGATAATTTGGGTCTCATCGAATTAAAATCTTTTGCTCTGGGAAAACCCACGTGAAGAGGACGAAAAACAAGATTAGAAGAAAATATTTGTAAAGTACATATTCGATAAAAGGACCAGCATCTAGAATATATAAAGAACTTTCAGAACTCAATAGTGGGAAAACAAACTATGCAATTAGAAAATGGGCAAAAGAAACAAACAGACTTCTCACTGAAGAAGATACACAGATAGCCAATAATCACATGAAAAGATGTTCAACATCGTTAGCCATTAGGGAAATGTAAATTAAAACTACAATGAGATATTACTACACACCTATCAGAATGGCTAAGGTAAAAAATAGTGACAATACCAAACACCAAATGCTGGTGAGGATTCAGAGAAACTAGATCATGCATATATTGCTGATAGAAATGTAAAATGGTAGAGCTGCTCTGGAAAAGAGTATGGCAGATTTGTATAAAACTAAACATGCAATAATATAGAACCCAGCAATTAATTGCACTCCTAGACATTTACCCTGGGAAAATGAAAACTATATTCACATAAAAACCTGTATATGAATATTCATAACAGCTTTATTTGTAATAGCCCAGAGGTCTTACAATAGGTGAAGGGTTACACACACAATCAGTGAAGGATACACACTGTTGTACATCCATATTATGGAATACCGCTCAGCAATAAAAAGCAACAAACTATTGATATAGGCAACAGCTAGAAAGAATCCCCAAGGAATTATACTAAGTAAAAACTGCCAATCCCAAAGGGTATATGCTGTATGATTCTATTTATGTAACATTTTTAAATGACAGAATTTTGGAAATTTAGAACAGATCAGTTATTGCCAGGGATTGGGAGTGGGGTTGGGATGGGTGAATGGAAGATGGGTGTAATTATAAAACACAACACAAGGGATCCTTGTAGGGATGGGACTGTTCAGTAGCTTGTCTATGGTAGTGGATGCACGAACCTACACGCGTGACAAAACTGTATAGAACTAAATACACACAGACACAAATGGGTAAAAGCAAAAGAGATTGGGGGACTCTGTCAATGTCTATATCCTGGTTGTGATAGTGTACCTAGTTTTGAAAAGACGGTTCAAGCTTCCACGAAGGTGAAACTCAAAGAAAGGGATTCTTCTGCTGACCAAGGATATGTATGCCACAGCACACACATCACCTGTGAGGTGACTCAAATATATCCAACATACAACTATAAAATTTTCCACCACTCCACAGGGGCAAGTAATCCAAAGCCGTCTCCCCATTTATTGAATCAAGAGGGAAATATTAGGTAGTCATTAACTCCTGAGTCCATAATCTCTCTTTCCAATGGAGAAAGTACCCCTTTCCAGCATATTCCTTCTCTTACTGTTGGAGTGTAATAGGATCCAAAAGAAAGAGAATATGAGACAGATTTTAAGCCAAATCTTGCATTTGTCGAAAACTGGGCCTAAGAGAGTGAAACCACATAGAGAAGACAGAAAGATGAACAAAATATAAAGAGTAAATAAACAATCAAAACAGATGGATAGTAATGTGTGCTATGCAGAGGACTACAATAGATGATGTTACAAGTGACTGGGTAACTGCAGAGAATAAGTGAGAGAGTCCTTTCAGCCCAAGGATCCCAAATGGGACAAAGCTGGATGTGTACAAGGAAGAGAAAGTGACCAGTGAAGCTGGAGCACACTGAGAAGAGTGGTACAATCTGAGGTCAGTGAGAGTGGTCTACAGCTTGTGGGTTTACTAAGCCAGAGCCAAGAGTTTGGTCCTCCATTCTCTCCACCCTCACACTGCATAATCCAGAGCTTAATACACGGCACTGTTACATGGCAGATTTCAATAAATGTTTGTTAGATATAATTTAATCCAGACCTAGAATCCGGGCTGCTTCTTTCTTCTCCTGTTTTCCACAAAACATCATACTGTGTCTCTGCTTCTGAAAAAGCAGACAAAGAAATAAAACCCACAGGCATCTGCTCCTGGGAGCTTTCCAGGATTATCCTTTGAGTATACTGGGTAGCTCATTCACTGAAGTACTTTGGAACTTCATTTATAGTATTCATGAATTCAATGGACTCTTTAGTAAGTAACTTGACTCAGAATCATGAGAAACAAAAAATAAATCTGGGTCTAAGGAGACTATGGCAATTCAACTAGTTCAATATCACTGATTGAATATAAGCAACATCTTTATCCATTCCAATCCAAACACATAAATGATAGCAACGTATAAACATATTTTATAAACACAGAACCTACTATGAAAAGTAGAGATAAAAATTTCATCAATAAGAAATGGAAACGCTTGCCTAAAAAGCATGTAAAAAGCCATAGCAGTAAGCAAGGGATTGAGCTGTGTGACCTGGGTGTGGCAGGTGAGATGAGCAAGACCAGGGCCAAACTGAAGTCACAGGGCTGCCTGACAGTGAGAAATGGGCTCCTTGACCACACCATGTCTGCACATCGGGGCCTGAACCATACCAGTGCAGGATAAGAATAGACTGCCCTTGACTGAAAGATGCAGTTGCCCACCTCTGCCTAAGGGGGCCTGATAGCCTAGAAGCATGTCACATACCCTAGGGAAGAGTCCTGAGGTTGTATTCGACTTTCACGGCTGCCACAACAAAGTACTGCAAACTGGGTGGCTTAAAAGCAACCGAAATTTATTCTCATTTCTGGAGGCCAGAGGTCCAAAATCAAGGTGTCAGCAGGGCCATCCTCTCTCTGATACCTATTCAGGAGCATCCTTCCTTGCTCTTCTAGCTTCTGGGGGTTTGCCAACAACCCTTGGCATTCCTTGTCTTGCAGCTGCATCTCTCCAATTTCTGCCTACATGTTCACGTGGTACTCCCCGTGTCTCTTCTCCCTTTATGGTACCAGTCATATCGGAATGAGGGCCCACCCTACCATACTATGACCTCATTTTAACTTAACTTATTGCATCTGCAATGACCTATTTCCCAACAAGGTCACATTCTGGGGTATGGGGGTTAGGACTTCAATGTATCTTTTTGGAGGGCACAGTTCAACCTACAAAATGCAGCAATGGATAACTAACACACCTGGCCAAATTCTTCAAGGGTGGGGGTAGAATAAAGATATTTTCAGACATATTCAACCCAAAACAGTTATGTTTACAGAACTGCATTCCATTGGTCACTGCTAGAACATCCTTTCCCTACATATTTATGAGTCCATAAAATATGGTTTTATTGGATTTTTAAATGTTATATAAATGTTACAGTGTGGATATCCTGCTGCTGCTTTCTGTTTTTCCACTTACGTCCTTGAGATATTTATTTATGTTGGAAAGCTAGTTCATTTTGTAGGTTGCTATATGGTATTCGATGGTAGAGATACAACCTATTTTATCAAAACTTTCTCTTGTGGATGAACGCGTATTTTCTATTTGTTTTTCTTCCTTGGTCTCTTAAGAGCCTTTCTTTGCCCGTCTCTGCCTGGCTGTGTGTTGTGGGAGGCTGACCTCTTGGGACTGCATCACTGGGACTCCCTTGTTCTCTGACTTAGGGTTTGGCCAAGGCAAGGCACCAACTGAGAGATCAGCTGGCAGGAGGCCAGGGAAGTGGTGCTTTCCCTTTGCTGGTGCACACTTATTATAGTGGCTACATTCCTCTGCCAACCTCCTGGAGCTCCGCCCCTCACCCTGTGGCTTCAACTCTCTTGATTCCAGCAACACGGCTTCCTCCTCTGTCTCCATCAGGTCTAGGGATGGCAATGACTTTTAGCCCTTGCTATTTCCTGCTTCATCAATGTTTGTTGGTCCCCTAAACTTGCTAGTGCCACAGTAAGTAGTCTTTTTTAAAAAAAAAATCCCTCAATTTACCATTTGAGTATGCCATTCGTTTCTTGCCAAAATCTTGACTGATACAGTAATTGGTTCCAGAAATGGCCCTAAGACACAATCCATCAAATTGGACTGTGGGATTGGGTCCCTCCTACATGTGATGAGCGCATAGATAGATTCTTTGCCAGGGGAAATGGGACCTTGGTAACCTGAGGCAAACAATAGCTGGTATCTTTACAAAAACAATTCCACCTCTGGCATGTGATATGTACCTACTACCTAGCAAACGCTTTCCCTTTAGTTTCCATGGGTAAATGTAACCTGCAACATCTCACCTTTGCCCAGAGGTTCAGCAGTACTCTTTCACCGTCTTTTTATCAAAGCTATGTCTGATCTCTGTCATGTTACAGTCTAGACTAGAGCAGTGATTCTCAAAGTGCCATCTGTGAGCTGGTTTCTGGTCCATGTTTCTTACTTGTCCCCAGTGACTTAAGGAGTTTGCACCAGAATGTGAACTATGTCACTAAGCACACGGCTTAGCTCAGCGGACACTTTTTTTCTTAGCAATACTTCTTTGATAAGGAAGCAGTAATTGATTTACATTCCAGTGCCAGCTCTTTGCCTCCTCATTGCAGACAGGTAATTTGAATAGCTGGTATTCTGATCTAGAGGGACCTTGATCATCTCGATGAGCAATAGAATATTATGTTGGGGCATATTAATTTGACCATGTCATCAGGAAGAAGCTAACAACCAGATGCCTTACGAAGAAAAGGCATGAGTGAAGAAGGGAGACAACCAAGCAAAAGTTCACAGACCTGTGAGATTATGAAGTTTCTAGGAGGACCATGATGTGAAAATGTCAAGATATTCTCCTTAAATGAGAGATAAGTTGCCTCAATCAGCACAGTTGACAGCAGAAAGAGCCCTAGCTCTCGGTATGTCTAAGGGATTATATTTGGATACACTGCTCTGATCCATCCACCAGGTAACCTGTAAGGCTTCCTGTTCCGAGAGATGTATAGAGCAAGAGAAGGTCTGCAGCAGGTCCAGGCTTCTGCACAAGCTGACCTGCCACTTAGGCCTGTGACTCAGCAGACTGAGCGGTACGTGAATAATTTGTGTCAGAAAGGGATGAAGTATGTAGCCAGCAATAGTAACATCATAATGCAGATCCCTGAGGTTTGGGGAGAAGGCTAATTCGTCTTCTGCCAACTACTATTTTCCATTGGTAAAGCTGCTTTGGGTTTGCTACTTAGCCCTAGTAGAAAAGGAAGAACTGAGTATGGTATGGAACATCAAGTAACTATGAGAATGGACTATAAGAATGGCTAGCATTAAGAGCTGAGTGTTACCTGAACAAGGAATTATAAAGTCAGATGTGTGCAGCAGCATTCCATTATGAAATGTGGTTGGTTTGGGTAAGACTGAGCCTGAGCGGGTCAAGAAACCACAAGTAAATTTCAAGTGTGGTGGCTCAGACTCCCCTGACATCTGCTCCTACTCTTCATTTCCCCTCCCCTAATTCACACCCATGGCCTTGTTGAGATGCTAAAACCATTGTGGTTTTATTAGCTAGGGAGCAGATTGTCTGTTGGCATGTCAGCACCATTTTCACTCTTCTTGTTTTGCAGGGTGTAGAATGAGGATTGGCAAACAACTGCCTGTGGGCCAAATTGAGCCTTCCACCTGCTTGGTACTGCTCCCCAGTTGAGAATGCTTTTTATGGTTGGGGGAAAATCCAGAGAAAAACAAGAGTTCATAGCAGTAAACATTATCTGAGATTCAAATTTCAGTGTCTCTCGATGCTTTCCATGCTATAATGGCAAAGCCTAAAATATTGACTACCTGACCCTTTACAGAATAATTTTGTCGATCCTGATCTGGAAGTCTGGGAACTATATTACCTAAAATTCCTAGTAAATTAGATTCCTAATGAGAAGTGCTCCGAAGAGATTTAGAAGGAAGAAAAGAAGCAGAAGGTAGTATTCTCCAGGGGTGTAAAGAAGCTTCGTGGGCTTTGGCAGGCAACTGATAGGAGGTTTTGCCAGCCGCTTCTAGGCATCCTCTTATGAATCAGCCACAAAAGTCCAGCAGAGATCACAAATGACTCCTTCACTTTATGATCTTCTGAATTCTAATGGCAGTTTTCCCACAGGCTTCACTGTTCCTTCTCACCCCCAAAGACTTGTGTAATCTTTACATTCCTATATTTAATCGCCTCTTCCTGGAAATACCTGCAGTGGGTATTTCTGATCTTCTACGCAAGCCTGGACTGAGTCAATAAGAAAAGCTCTGAATCACTAAGAATGGGTGACTAGCACAAAGCTGTAGCATAACTGGAATTATGTGTTCTGCGAGAGCAGATAATAAAGAAATACTTGCCTCTTCTGGGGAGTCAGATCAAGTTTCCCTGAGGAAGTGAAGACTGATTGTACAAAAGAATAAGAATTAACTAGGCTAACGACTGAGAATTTCAGGCCAGAGGAAGTGTTATAGGAATGAGGCCTGGTATGCAAATTACCCTGCAGGAGGAAGAATGTGGTGTTACAAAGAGAAAAATGCCAGTCAGGTTGAAACTTAGAGAGCGAAGCGCAAGATAGCATTGAGGCAGAAGAGAGGCCACGCAATACAGGACCTCTAGGCTGTGTTAAGGATGTCTTTCTCCCATGAGCAATGGAAATATTTTCATGACCTGTGTGGTCATGAAAACTTTATGAAAGAGATGACGTGAGAGATGGGGCTTGACTATCTGGTGGGAGAGCGGTGAGAGAGGAGGGCACTCCAAAAAAAAAGACAAGAGATGGTAGTGAATTGTCTATCAGCCCATTTAACTGCAGCAGAGTGGAGTGAAGATTAATTTAAAGATGAAGGGTGGAGGGCCCAACCTGGCAGGCATTTGGACTTTATTTTGTTGTCAATGAAAAGTTATCCAGGCAACCATAATGACGCTCTTCTGGAGATTTTTTTTTGTGATAAACAAACTGAAATATCAAATTTGAATTTAATTTGAGAAATACTGTTGGCTTTTGTTAATGATAGTGTTTTGTGGTTCTTGAAATGAGGCAAAGAGGCTTAAAGATACAGGAAATTGGTGGCTTTGGTAAAGACTTTGCATTGTTTCATATTAAAAGGAGCTGTTGCAGGGTTTTTCTTTATGCCATGGCTGTAGAAACAGAAGAAATACATTATGGCATTTTTGAATGTTAGGTGGGTAGATGTCAGATCTCCTCGGCTGTATCTTCAGCTACCCAGCTCTGGCAGTCTTATCTTCTGAAGAAGCAAGGAAAAGGATGCTAACTGAAATTTGATGCACAGGCAGTCAAGCGACATGAACGAATCATTCAAGTATACATTTAAAAGTCCTATTCCTTGTCTTAGAAGGAATAAAATTAACAAAATAATTTAGTATACATTTATAACAGCCAGGTGAGAACAAAGAAGTATCATTCTAACAGAGTTGGGAAATGTTGTGGGTCAGATTCCCTAAAGAGAGACCCTGACCTGGAGATTAGAGTGCAGGCAGTTTATTGAGGGAAGTGCTTTTGAAAACAGCGGACGTAAGAGCTGAAGAAGGCAGGATCGGCCAAGGGAGGCGTTTAACCATGATGCAGTTGCAACAGAGCTGGGATGGCCCTGCACAGTTGCAGGTTGCCCCAACTAAGGCAAAGAACCCAGGCCTTCGTATGCTTGCATTGACCCATCATTGGCTGAAGCTACCTAGAGGGAAGGGGTATAACGTTAGATGAGGAAGTCTCCACAAACCAAGGGTAATTTCTAGAGAAGCCCTCAGCTAAGAGCTGCCAATACTCAACACTTCTGACAGCTGGGGAATGGGTGCATAGGCTCTGAGGAGGGATCTGGGTGGGACACCACAGCACTCATTACAGTTCACCCCCCATGTGCCTCTTGGAGCCATTTGCTTCATATAATGAATTCATGCCATATGGAATCAGCTCTTCCAAGATTCTGGTTGGCCTCTATTACCAGGAAAACTTACAAGAGGAAGATTGATAGCACAAACTGCAGACCCCACTGCTACAGCTAATTTCAGGGATGTGTGCCATCTTTGTCTACTAGTCATTCTAGATTTGCCTCATTCTTGACTAGCTCCTCTTCTGGTCTTGACGGCTTTTGTGGTTGAGTGATGCAAACTCACATCCATGAGGGATGAGACCGCCACTAGTCCCCATGAATTTCCCAAGCCATAGCTTCTATGCTTAATTGTTTACTGTCAATAATCAACCTAGGAGAACCAGCAGATGCCCCAGTGGATCACTTGGGCACCAAACGAATTCTTCCCTGTCCTATTATGTACAAGCAACCTTGCCTCACCATGAAAATCAGAATCAATTATACCTACCATGATGGTGACACCATTGTTTGCCTGCTGAACTCTGAGTACAAGGAGTTTGAAGTGGCCAGGGGTCAACTTTGGCTTAAAGTTTGATAGGACTCTTACTGTGTCCTCTTGTGGAAGTGTTCCCTCTCTGGGAACTAGAACTCTAGAGCTGTAGAGCCTAGAGTTGAAGGTACAGGAAGCAGAACTCCAAGTAAGCCATTAAGATTAATCATTATTAGATTACCTACACTCTTACCTACACCTCTTGGTTCCTGTACCCATGTATTTTCATAGTGGGGACACAGTGCAATGTAATGGATGTTGACGTTTTAAAAATTTTTATTGAGTTGATGATAGGTTACAATCTTGTGAAATTTCAGTTGCACATTATTGTTTATCAGTCGTGTTGTAGGTGCACCCCTTCACCCTTTGTGCCCACCCCCACCCCACCTTTCCCCTGGTAGCCACCAATCTGTTCTTTTTGTCTACATTTTTAAATCCCTCATATGAGTGGGGTCATACAGAGATTGTCCTTCTCTATCTGGCTTATTTCACTTAGCATAATTCCCTCAAGGTCCATCCATGTTGTTGCAAATGGGACGATTTTGTTCTTTTTCACGGCTGAGTGGTATTCCATTGTATGTATATACCACGTCTTCTTTATCTAATCTTCTGTTGATGGGCACTTAGGTTGCTTCCACATCTTGGCTATTGTAAATAATGCTGCAATGAATATTGGGGTGCATAGGACTTTTGGAATTGCTGACTTCAAGCTCTTTGGATAGATACCCAGTAGTGCGATAGCTGGGTCGTATGGTAGTTCTATTTTTAATTTTTTGAGGAATCTCCATACTGTTTTCCATAGTGGCTGCACCAGTTTGCCTTCCCACCAGCAGTGTATGAGGGTTCCTTTTTCTCCACAATCTCTCCTAATGGATGTTGATTTTGAATAAGTTTCGCATCATGAAGGATAGTGCCTTGTTGTCCAAGATGGTGTCTCATCTGCACATTCAGCAAGCGATTCCAGCACTCCATCAGGCTGGTAGTTTCCAGGTAATGAGTAATGTAACGGGACCAATGGATTCCATGACCACATGCTCACTGCAGAACCACTTTTGCTTTAAAATGCTTCCTTTGGTTTTATTTGTTGTTATGAGAGACCTCATGTTAGCAGACCAAAACTTTATAAGTAAGTCTTTCTCTTTCTTTTTTGTTTTTGTTTTGAGGAAGATTGGTCCTGATCTAACATCTGTTGCCAATCTCCCTCTTTTTGCTTGAGGAAGATTGTTGCTGAGTTAACATCTATGCCAATATTCTTCTATTTTATGTGGAATGTCATCACAGCATGGCTTGGCAAGCAGTGTTAAGTCCATTCTCGGGATCCCAACCGGTGAACTGGGGGCTGCTGAAGCGGAGAGCTCAAACTCAACCACTGTACCACTGGGCTGGTGCCAAAACTATGTAAGTCTTTGGATAGTGGATAGTGGCCCAAAAAGCAGTAAAGGTAACCCATACCCAGGATAACTGTTGGTTCTAGTCAACATAAATCGCTGGTTTTTGCAGTGTAGATGGAATCCAGTGTACTCAACTTGCCACCAAATGACTGGTTCATCTCCTCAAGGGATGGTACCACATTGGAGGCTCAGCATCAGTCTCAGTTGCTGTCAGGTTGAACATTTGCCAGTGGCTAAGCACAAAGGCTGTGTAACATCAATTAGCTGTTTAATTCTGACCACTTGGTTGTGGTGGACATTCTCTGGTATTAATATGCCGTACTAAGATCTTTACACTCCACGTCCTCTCTGATAGATGTAGCCACATGGATCTTCCAAAATCTCCTTATCTGCAAGCTTCTAATTTTCTTATTCCAGGACCCCAAACAAATAGCCAATCCATTTGTCCGTATCTATGAATTCGGGTGTATTCATACATGGCCGTTTCTCTTTCTGTACAAAGTGGATAACTAGGAGAACTGCCCAAAACTTTATTGAATGCTATAATTTTCTCTAGCCACTGTCTTTCAAGGCCACCACTAAGTGGGGCTGTAGCGGAAGAGCAGTTTATTTTCAGCTTGCACCCATGTGCTGAATCAACCAATTTATGGACTTAGCTTGGCCTTTTTCTCCCCAGCATTAGCTGGTCACTCCTCATCAGCTATAGCTATTCAATGAGAGAAGAGTGCTGGTGCAACAGTAGAGGATGACGTGGGGGTCCGCGCTGCCTTATTTTGCGGTTTACTTGTCTTTGTTTACTTGTTCCAGGTGATACCACTTCCATCTTATAATGAATTGATTACAGCTCAGCCTGTCTGACCTTATTACTTGGTGGGTCCAAGAGAATCCAATTCAAGGTGGATAGCTCTGTCCTCTTTATTGCTTTGTGTCTATGGTCAGAGGCTCCATTTCTAGCAGGGCCCAGCTGCACCCCAAGAGTTGTTTTTAAAATGATTAATTCTTCGCCGCAGACAACATGGCATTGCTCCAGAACTCATGCTGTCATTCTCCTATTTGGTTACCCCAAATGCTACATGGTATCTTTCCCACCACACATAACGTTAGTACAGTGAGTCTGCCAGGTTTCAAGGCCCAAGCAATTGGGATGCCTAACTGTGGCTTGGACCTGCTTGAGAGCCCTTTCCTTCTCTGGAGCCCCCTCAAAGCCAGCAGCCTTCCTTATCACTCAGTAAATACACTGATGCAGTTTCCAAAGCATGTGGTGTGCTGTCTCCAGAATTAGAAGAGTTGCCCTAGGCATTGCACTTTCTTCTCCTTGGGAGGTGAAAGATGTGATCTTTTGTTCTTTACTTTGGACAGTTCTTTGTTATTTACTTTTGGATGTCTCAGCTTGCCCTAGACCATTGGAGTCCTAAAAACCTTACTGATGTGGCATGCCACTAAATCTTTGTAGAGTTTATCTACCACACTCAGGAGTTATTATTTCTCACCAAGGCCTACAATGTACTTGCCGATTCTTGCTCATCAGGTCTGATTAGCATTTTTTTGATTAAATAGTGAACCAATTTGATCTTTTGAAAAATGTACAATTGTCCAGATCCTTTCAGACAATTTTATGTCAGAGAGTGGCAAAGAGCTGCAGCTCTAGGGCAAGACCGCACAGATGTGCTGCTGTTCATCCCATGTGGCTGTGAACCCCTTGTAGTCCTCTTTCCCGATAGGCATGGAAAGAACTAATTTTCCAAATCAGTGGCCACATACCACATTTCCAAGCCCACGTTAATTTGCTCTAGTAAAGATAATATATCCGGAGTGCCAACTATAATTGGAGTTACTACGTAATTGAGTTTGTGGTGACCATTGTTTCTAGAGGATCCATTTCATTTCTCTAGGTGCCCGATTGGTGAGTTAAATAGGGTTGTGATAAGGACCACCACTTTTGCATCCTGTACGTGTTTAAGAGTGACACTAACGTCGTCTATTTCCCAAAGTTGCAATATTTTTTAACAGTTTTATTGAGATATAATTAAGATACCATTCAGTTTACCCATTGAAACTGCACAACTCCATATTTTAGTTTACTCACAGACTTGAGTAATACTGTTTTTGACTTACCATATTATGAGGAAGTTTCAGAGGATTGACCTTGTTTTTCTCTGCAACAATAGATTTTACCTCACAGATCAAGGAACCAATGTGGAGATGCCATCAACTCACAAGATATCTATTTGAGTCAGACATTTTGTGACTAGAGAAATGACCACTGTGTGTGTCCATGGACTTAGGGAACTTGCTATGAGTGGAATTTGGGCCAGACTCCATTTACCACTTGAGCCCATTAGCCACCAATCTAATGGGGGTAGGGAATGAAGATGCTTCTGACAGGCCTCTAAGTGTTTGAGTATTTCTCTTTCTCCAATCTACAGTAACAAAAGTTATGGTTCCCTTGGGGAAAGGACTGGGAGACTTATTGTCTATACACCTGTCTTCATGCTGCAGGTTCCTTCCTCATGGTTAACCAGCCTCTTCTACAGTTGATGAGTTCCCAGCTCTGAGAACTAGCTCAGGTCTGGAAACTGGATAGTGATCATGACTTGTCATTGGGGTAGCCTTCTGATAGTGAACCACTGACTTATTTTAGTTGCATGGATTGAAGACCCATGTGGACTGTCTACTTATCTTGCTCTGGTAACACCATGTTTTGTTAACTACCTTCATATCTCTTTGTGTTTCAGGCCTCCCTCCACCTCTAGCACATTCTACCGCTAGCTCTGGTTTATAAAAGGCAGCTTCCAATAAACTCTTAAGATGTCACTACCCTTCTCCCAAGCACGTTTTTTATCTTCATTGGAGGTTACTCTGGGACCTCCAATAGAATATGGTCATCTGGTGATTTTCTTGGATTTATGTAGACTATCAAATCTACTATGCCAACTTTTGAGCTCTTTAATTCTTTTCTTCACTATTCATCCTGACAGTCTTGATATTTCCACTTCACTTAGTGTAGGCCATCATTTTCCAAGCCTCCTATAGTCAATCGAGCAGTGTAATAGCATTTTCCCAAGTTCTGGCCAGTGTATTAAGTCTTGTAGTGATTTATAGCAATCTCATATTAATAAAAATGCTGTTATCCACCTTTGCATTCCACCCTCTTTGCATTCCATCCACGTCTATATGCATTCTCAAGATGCAGTCTCATATGTACTTACAGCTCCTATCCACACATGTTGCCTAGGTCCCTCAGTGCCTTTGGTATCTAGTGAGTGTCTTCTCTTAGCAGGCCTAGCACTTTCTTGGTCTGGTTATATTGTGACCCAATACTAGCTGTAGGAGAGAAGGTGGGGCTGTGTCTTGAGCAAGGAAGCTGTTGCCCTTCAGGTCAGATACCTATGCTTTGTCTTCAAGCAAGCGGAGAATGCAACCATTAAGAAGAGGGAATGAGATATTGCTGCAGCCCAGATGTTCAGAGGATTCTGGTGATTCAGGATCCCTTAGTATATTTTCTCAGATGTCTCCCTTCCAAGTCACAGGGTCCCACTCTTTCTCAATCTGTGTCTTGACCTTGGCGTATAAAGCCGCCAGGGTTAAGAATTCAACCTGTTCTGGAGCAGGTCCTCTTATAATTAAGCCCTTGGTCTGACCCTCAGCTTTTTCTGCTCTCTAGCTGCAGGAAATGAAAGTCTCTGCATTGTGTCAAGGAGACTCACTGATTTTACCACCCTATCTTATGCTGGTGATTAATCACCTTCAGCTTTTCATTGCCTTTTCCCATTATGTTGATTGTCCCAGCAATGACCATTTGATTCCATCATTCTTATGATTATTTCCCCCCAAAACTCACCAAATCTTATGATATTACACCTGCCAGGACATTCCATATTACATTTCACCAGTTATCTAATCCCAGTTCACCACTGGTAAACATTCTAAGAATTGCACTGCAAGTGATGGTGTCCTTATTGCCACACGGCCAACAGTGGATCTAGTTCTAAAATCATATTTTTGAGTTTGCTTCCTAGATATACTCTTGCTACAAACTGTCTTAGGTTAGGTTCCCCAGGAAATAGACTCTGAGACTTGCATGCAGGTTTATCAGGGAGTGCCTTTCCTGGGGAACAGCACAAGTGAGGGATAGAGAGGCAAAATAGGGCAGAGGATGATACTGAACTGTGATGAGTTGCAACAGAGGCCTCACCTGATCCTATGGAGTTTCTGAAACCGAGATAGCCCTTCAGAATCACCTCAATTGAGTTTAGGGCATCAAGAGCTTTGTACCACAACTTTGACTACTCATAAAATTCAAGCAGCCCTTAAGGAAGTGTCTTAATATTGACAAGGCTGTTTCTTTCAGTCAAGGATAATTCCTAGAGATTAACTCAATTGGGAACAATTGGCAGCACAACTCCTAGTAGCTGAGGGAATGAATGTACTAGTTCTGAGCACTTAACATTTATTTCAACTGGAGTGTTACTAAAGTTAAAATCAGAATTATGAAGCCAGTATATATTTAGGCTCTTAAAACAAGGAAAATTTGCAGAAATATATAATCTTGTAATATTTGTATTACGAGAAGTAAGTGTAAAGATAAAAGAACTGAAACACTAAGCCTTTGGGGCCAGTCCACCTTTAATGATTAATATTTCCCCTCCAGCTAAATTTGACTTTAAAGAAATCCCTGCCCACCATACTGGGTTTGAAGACCCAGAAGAGACAAGCACTGAGAATTTTATAATAATGCTATAATCAACTTTGGGCAGAGGAAATTTTTCAAAACTGACACCTCTGGCATTAGGAGGGCCGGGTTCTTAAGGAAACATGGGGAAACAACTCTCTTATAATTTCATAACTACTTTAAAAAATTTTTGACCAGTTCTGTTTTTCCCCTTGAGGCATTTCTTTTACAGAAATATTAGAGGAAGCATAGACTGAATCCGGACTCCTTGGGTTCAAGTCCTGTCTGCCGCCTACTAGTTGGGTGACAAACAAATTTCTTAATCTCTTTTTGTCTCAGTTTCTTTACATGTAAAATAGACAGGAATGATAATGAACCTCCCTCATGTGTGATTGTGACAGTTAAATGGGTTTAGTAAAGTATTTTGTACAGTGACTGGCATCACTCAATCAATGATCGTGGTTATTATTTTGTCATCGAGTAGATGTTTTGCTATCCCTTCATACATAATCTTGATAATCTCATGGTCTCTTAGAAGACTGGATATGCCACCATGTCTTTTTACTGTATCAGTCTTTCCCTGTATACTGATACAGGAAAATACAGAATTCTGTGTCAGTATACAGTATACAGTATTTCACATATGTATACAGTATTTATATATGTATACAGTACATGTATACAGTATTTCACACATGTACACTGTATACTGTATTTCACAGTATACAGATTTCACATATGGCTTTGGGTACAGATACAAAATGGTTGGCTGAGATTGGGTGTGGAATCTGTATCAAAAATAATCCAGTTATACCAGGATTGACACTACAAACCTAGATCCTTAGTACCAAAATAGGAAGTAGATTCCCAGCCCAGATTTTGCCATATTTCAGTGTTTTTAGAGATCATGAAGATTATACTATATTCCTTTGTAATTATGTGCTTTCTGATATAGTTATTCTACATATAGTCTGAGCATTATCATCGTAACTTGTTTGTAGAACAATCCAATCTTGGTAGGTTAGAAGAAGGAAAGTTTAATTTTTCTTCACCGCTGCTTTCAACATGTTTGGTTTGATCTTGCCTTCTTCCCTGGATATTTAGGGCAGACAGATCCCACAGCTTTCTGAGAACTTTCAATTAAAAGAAGTTGTTATAAGTTCTAGAATGGACTACAGCATGCCTTAAATCTTGATACAGTTAAAGGCCACTCCCTTCCCTATCCCAACTCACGCTGACCGGGGACTTTGCAGTTAGTAGAGGGTCTGTTCATTTACTCTTCCTCTCTCTTACCTGAAATAAACGAAATCTGAAGCAGCACAGTGAAGGAGAGGAGAGATTAGAACTAAGGTGTAACCTTTTTATTTATTTATTTTTCACCTCTTTTGGCCCTGTCATTTTATTTCCTCTTGGCTACTACTGATAGGCAGTCAATGCCTGCTCTGCTACAGACATCCAAATGCTAACTTGTGCTGCATTTCATTCCTTGGACAACTTGTAGGGAGTTCTGCATTGGATGGTTTCCTAGTATCTATGATGTCATCTCTGACTGACATCTGGTCAGGCCCAACTCAGGTCCTTCACCTGGCAGGTTTATCCCTTGGTCTCTCACTTCTGAGCTTCCACTGTCCCAGCAATCCACTTTGATCAATGGGGACCTTCAACATGGATTCATCCTGGCTCTGTCATGGAAAACTTCTGGGAGTGATGGCTGTGTATGGCTCCCTGTCTTTGGCCCTGCTATCAGGGGCAGCTTCAGCTATCTATTTACCTTCAGCATTGTCCAGGTGAGAACAGATATCTGATCCTATGTCCATGCATGGTCCCAAACTCCATGGACACAGGTTAAGCTATTAAGAATTCTCTCATTGCACCTCATGTTTGGTGCAATGAGCTAGAGAGAGTCTGTGAGTTTCTGAAGCTCAGCAAGTATGAGAGTAAGATGAGCATCTCCAGATTGTTCTCTTGTACAGCATAACCCTTAAAGGGAGGGAAGATGAGGGAAAGAGGAGAGGAGATGGGAAATCCACAGCCCTTTCCATCAATCTAGTAATGACTACCAGGAAAGAACTACATTATTTCCAAGAAACCTCTTCCAAATTCCTGGTCTTTTGTTTATATACTTATGGACATGGGTGATGGTCAGATGATGATAGGATTGTTTGACATACCTTCTAAAAAAATCCTACAGAGATATGTATATTGGGTATTCTTTAGACCGAATGGATTCCTATCATTGATGGATGGTAATTTAGCCAAAATTCCAAGAGATCAGAAAAAGTCCAGTTTATCTGTGGGAGATGTGCTATTGCTTATAGAAGCATTCCTTCACCTTTGTTACTCTATAGTATTTCATTGTATGAATATAACATTATTTATCTGTCCATTCTACTGTGATGAACATCTGGATTGTTTCCTGCTTTTCTCTATTAAGAACAGTACTACTATGCACCAGTGCACATGTCTTTTCACAAGCATATGTAGTCATTTCTGCAAAGTGTATATCTAAGCCTATACCTAGCAGTGGAAAATACACATTTGCCATTAGTAGATAATGAGTGCCAAGTAGATTTGCAAAGTGGCTGTACCACTTTGAATACTCCTGAGCAGCATTTGAAAGTTCGAGTCACTCCACATACTCACCAATACTGGTTATTATCAGCCTTCTTCAATTTAGTCGTTGTTGTGGGTGTGATGTGATAAAAATAGCTGTTAATTATAAATATTGGCTGCTTGAAATCTTAAACTCCAAGTTTTGTTTCTCTAGCACCTTGATATTTTTGAAAGTTCTCTGCCTCTTTGTAGTTGCCCCCTGACCAAACCCTGTGTCCAGATTCTCCGGGTCTCATTGTGCTTCAAAAATTGCCAAGTGCCCTGAAGGAAATAGCAGTTTTCCATCTTTTTTTGTGCGTGGCTTAAAATAACAATCATTATTTCGTTATCTCTCACAGTTTGTGTAGGTAAAACATTTGGAAATGTCTCAGTTTGGGGTCTTCCTGGAAGTTGCAGTCAGACAGTGATGTGGACTGGAACAGCTGGGTGCCGGCTCCTCAAGTCACCTTGGGGCCTCTCTCTTCATGCAGTCTTGAGTCTTTCCATCTGAAATCTACATGTGGTCTAGCTTGGGCTTTCTCACAGCGTGGTGGCCTAAGGGCAGTTGAACTGCTTACGTGGTGGCTAAAGAACTTGGATCCTCAAATTCTGTATGCCTCAGCAGTTCTCTGCTGAGGACCACTGCTGAGTGTACATGCATACACACACACATTGTAGTCAGAAGTAGAAATAGAAGTCTTACTTGATGAGCTCTTGTTCATTTGTTCCTAGGAAAACTTGCAAGGACTTTTCCGAAAGAGGAAGGATTTTTACTATTTTGTTTGTTTGCTATGTTTGTTTTTTCTAGAGAGAAAATTCTAGCCAACATAATCTCCAAAGATTATACCTCTTCCACAGGAGAACTGATATAGAATAAGCTATTCTGAGATTTGTAGACTTCCAACTCTAAATGAAGCATCATGAATTCACGCTTATGGCTTTTGGTATAACCCATTTTAGAAGGGTTGAGGACAGCACTTATAATCCACGGTATACATCACATACCCTGTGTTGATCTACAGTTTAGTAGAAGGGCAGATAAATGTGTTATCATTTTGCCATCCACAAACCACTAAATGTATTTCTGAAAGTGTTGAAAAGAGCACTGCAGTGGTAAGTACTGTATTTGCGTTGAGCACTTAAGGCGGAAGAGAAGAAAATAATCCACTCTAAATTGCTTTAACCAGGAGAGTGGGTTTTTTTTAAAAAAGCAAAAAACATTAAAGGAGTTAGTTGCCTTAGAGTCACAACATTCAAAGAAATAGTGAGTCAACAAGACAAAAAAATAAGATGAATCATCAAGCGGAAGAAAATGTTGAAAAACAGACATAGAATTATTTTTTCGTTTTTTGGTTTTGCATTTTTTCAAATAAATTCTTTGGAACTTAAGTAAATTCTACTCAAAGGGTAAAGAAATGTTCTATAATTTTTTAAAAAATCAAATGTCACACACTGCTATTCTATTATCAAATTCCTAACGCCAGTCATATCCAGGAGTTGCTAACAACTTAAAACATGCTATACTGCACGAATAAAAAAAATAAAAATAATCTATGTTTAGCTTCTAGAACCTAAGAAAAAATGGGTCAGGTGCTGTGAAAGGAGACGTAGGGGTTGCGTCATTTTTTTCTCTGATCAAAATGGAAAATATAGGAGGCATTCATATCAGCGATCTACAGAATATATGTTGTTTTCCTCTTCTTACCCCAGTGATGAGCATCTTCTTGTCCTTGGTCCACAAGTACCTCTGCTCCTTACACAAAAAATATTTGAAGTTGCTATTTTCTTATCTGTGCCTGTCTAACTGAGTGAGGAGTACCATCCTTTGAGGTGGTGGCCTAAAGCGTAAAGATCAGACAGACGTCTGCCCCGGTCAGGAGCTCCCTCTTCCCCGACATGTCCAGTAATCCTTATGTGTTTAGTATCGGCCAGACTTGCCAGTCCTGTTCACTCCCAGATCCCAGAGCTGGTAATGACCCCCAGTGCAGGCTCGGAGATTGGAGAATGCTCTGCACCCACCATGCCGTTGGCTTTCTGAGGTGCTCTGGCATTTTGCTAGACCACTAGGCCTGAAAACTGGCGTCAGAATTATTGGAGCAGGCTGGAAGGACTAAGTGTTTCCTCCTACTGCCCAGCACACATGGGCATTCAAAGAGGGGAACTCCCTCTGACTCCCTCAGTGTGGTGTCAGAGAAGTTCAAGGCCAAAGCTGTTTTGGGCTCCCAAGGCTACAGCTTCTTTTATTATAATAAAGTTTTGTCTCTGCCTAATACAGTGCCTACAGTGAAAAATAGGCAATATTAACAGTAAACATTTATTATATTGTTATTTAACCTCAGCTTATACAACAAACATGACATGGGTACCATTATTAACCCCATTTTAAAGATGAGAAAATAGAGGCACAGAGATGTTGAGTAAATTACACGAGATCATATAAGGTAGATGAATTGCCCACAGTAAATAAGTACCATCACTGATGGTCAAGTTCAGAGATGTGGTTGGATTACTCCACTTCTCTTGCCACTCTGATAGCTGCAAGTACAGATTTCTGGCCTGAGCAAAGGCGATAACCCTACCCCTCCAGAATTACTGTGTGAAGAGATCTCCATGCAAAAGCTGGCCAGGGCCGTCAGGGCCACAGTTCTCTAGATGCATGTACTGTCCCAGAGCATTAGTCTGTTTTGAGTCAGATCACCTTCCAGTTTTTCTAGCTCAGAGGTCAAAAACTTTATTTTTTTTCTTTTTCTCCATTCCAACCCACTGCTTCTGCCTCTTGTGGCAATTTTATTTCAGGGACTCCATTGTCCTTCTCTGTGACTAAACCTTAGTCAGGTTTTCTCTTGCTCTCTCCGAAAGGTTTCCTTGGTTTTATGATTTTCTCACTGAATGGAATCCTGGAGATGATGCAGTGTGCAAATAAGTGTAACATGATGATAATGGTGATGATGATGATTATGATGATGACCATGAAGAAACCTTCCTGCCATAAAACAGCTTTGAGTGAAACTTCGGTCCATAGTATATAACACTCCACATCTGCTAGTATCCATCGGTTCTGTCTGTTTAGAACTTCAACATGAATAAGCAAGTAGTTGAAGTATTTACCTAAGGCTTGGCTATGGGAATTTTATATTTCTTTCTGGTTGTAGAAGAAAGAAGAGGGTTAATTTCTGAGTTGCCAAACAACTACACAAAGTTTTTGATGCTTCATGTTTGCTGGACACACCATTGGCAAATATTTCCTCACTGCACAATTCTTCCCTCTGAAGGACTCCTAAGAACTCTTGACTGCTTTTCAGCCCAGAAGCATTTTTGGAGCGCCCGTGTATGTTATATAGAGAGTTGGGAGACACAAACATGAGTGAGACAAAGTCCCTTTCTCCAAGGAGCACTTTCGCTCAGCTTGGGTAGCAATCTGTGAGTCTAAGGATGAGAGAAATCTAATACAAAAGCATGTTTCTTCTCTCAACTGAATTTCATCTAACAAAAAAAGGCATAAGTGTCAAAAGGCCAGCTATCTGATTTTTAATGGTTAGCAAAACAGCCAAAATGTTTTTAGGTTTAACAGCAAAAAAGACATTGGGTTGCCAGGTAATTACAAAACACTCTGTTAAATGTGAATTTCAGATAAGCAATGAATATTTTTTACTTTTACTTGCTAAATCTGGCAACTCTAATAAAGTGAGAATGTGTGCTAATTCCTGTTTATAGTAAATATTATCATTTTTTTCAAGAAGGTATGAGGTTTGAAATCAACCAGATGTAAATTAAAGTCTGACTTTATCGGTTTCTTGCTAGGTAACAGTGGGAAAATAATTTGTCTCTGAACCTTGGTTTTTTCATAAAAATGATACTAATTATGATTAAAGGTTGTTGAATGGTTCACTAATAATATATAAAAATGACCAGCATGTAGTAGGGACTGTATTATTTGTACTTGCTAGTGGTAATAATAATAATTAACAATAATAATCACGGCTAACATTTATTCAACACTATGTGCTGAGGACTTGGATTACCCCATTTCAATCTCACTACAACTTCTTGAGGTAGAGGAATAATTAGTTTTTGTTTGGAGGATAAGACAACTGAGGCAGAGAAAGTCGCATGGCCAGTCTGTGTTCGAAACAGGATTTGAATCCAGTCTTAAACATGATGCCACAGTGTCTCCCCTCTGTATGCTATTTAGAAACAATGATTTTAGACAGACCAGTGTGACTTACAGCAATACAACTATTTGGTGGCTGTTGAAGGTCAAAGATGCTCGAAAGAACATCAGCATGAGAGGCAGAAGCACGAGCGTGGAGTCCTCTCCCAGCCAGGGCCAGCAGAACTAACCTCAGAGTTACTGGTCTTTTCAGTTACATCTTGGGATGGAGGTGTTTGTCACTGCTGCTGCTGCTGCTGATCACCATAATAATAGCAGCTAATACATATTGATCATTACCTTGGGCCCAACCATATTCTGAATATTTTACGTGATTCACCTATTTAATCTTTACAGGATTTACAGATAAAGAAACGCAGGCTCAGAGAATTAAAGTAACTCACACAGTCTAACTCACCTCTCTTACTTCAGCAATGAACCTTTTATCAAACCTGATTCTAGTTATAATTAATCCTTTATTTCTCTATGTGCCTGTAGAATTAGTCACTTTTAAACTACTTCTCATAACATTAATTAAAACTCTTTTCTACTTTTTCCTTGAGAGAGTGGTTCTTGTTTTCTTTTCTTTGTATCCTCCCATTGCGTGACATTGGGGACTGTTGTTCTGGTTATTTATTGCCACGTAATAATCCATTCCAAATTTAGTTGCGTAAAACAATGTTGTATTTTTTCTTTCCTGGGTGTTGACAGGCCCCATGGTTGGTTCTTTCTTAGGGTCACTCACATGGTTGCAGTCAGTTGGCCTGTGGCTGGAGTCATCCAAATCTTCCTCACCCACATGTCTGCCACCAGGGCTAGTCAGTTGTCTCTCTCCACATGGCCTTTGCATGTGGCTAGCCTGGGCTTCCTCCAACGGTGCTAGAGTCTGGGCCATCGAACTTCTTGCAAGGTGACTGACTTCCTTCAGGACGAGCATTTCAAGAAATAGGAAGAAGAATCTTGCAGTCTTTAAAGGCCTGGTCAAAAAATGCAACAACGTTATTTCTACTTTGTCAATTGTTTTAATTGGTCAGAGCAGTTGTAGAGCCCCCCTAGACTGTAAAGAAAGGGAAATAGACCCCCAGCTCCCAATGTGAAAAATGTCAAAAAATTTGTGGCCATCTTTAATGTACCCTAATGGCATTTCTCAATAAGTGTTGGGTGGATGGATCAATGGCTGAATAAATGAATAAGATCTAGGCCAAAGAAAGCAAATGGATGAAAAGAAATAAGGGGTAAAGATTAAAAGTGAAAATACTTATAAAAAATATTACTATTTAAAGTTTAAAAGTACATACCTGGGAATATGTATCATAGTCTAGATAGTATGATGTAGAATATACAAATAAAATATATAATGCATATATATGCTAACAAGTAGATATAAGGCAGATCTTTCCTTTTCATACCAATACACTGGAATGGAGGTATCTGGAAAATTTTAACAGACATAACGGCTCTTGGCATTGCCTTCTGATCAGATCAGCTTATTCTTCTCTCCTATTTTCATGCAAGTATTTCTTCTCCACTTAACAGACTTTACTTTTGAAAAGTCAGAGACTTAGAGCACTTTATCATTTTTCTCCATGACTTTCCAACTCTTTTGCCTAAAAATTTTAAATAATAAATTGGTTTTATAGGTTTATTTTTTTGTTTCCCTAAATGTTAAAACTGATTCCAGTCCTCAGCTTCCATTTTATTTTTAGGACTTCTCCATAGTAGGTAGAAAAACTCAACTATTTTATCCTCATAGTCATCATAATCAGAACAAAATTCCTTGACTCCTGATATCTTCATCAATGCTTCCTTCTCAAACCTTCATCTGTCCCCAGCTCAGAAATTGCTTTTTAAACTCAAATGAATTATTTCAACTTTCTCACTGCTTCCTAGAGAGGAATAGAGGCAAATGTGGGACATGAACAGGGATATAATGAGAGAGTAAAAACCACCAGGACTTTAAATGTTAAAATCAACAAAATATGCAAAATGCCTTGAGGCAATGTAATATCACTGTCTCACAGAAGGCAGAAAATTACTAGGAGAAATTTAAATTATGTGCTGGAGAATGTCAACTGCATTCGGAATGGAGCTTTGGATTTTTTATAGGAATTGAATACATATTTCAGTCATTAAAATGAAACACTTGGAAATTGTTTCAGATTGAACTTTACATAGGCCGAGGAAGAAATTACAATTAAATATATCATGCCAAGTTTTTAATTTATGAAACGAGACATGGGGTTTTCTGAGAAAGGAAGTAAAATGCAAAGTTTTTCTCTAGAACTCCTTCGATTCCTAAGGTGTCGAAGTTGGGGACCACAATTGCACCTCCACATTCACCCCATTAAAATCTCATGGGGAATGATGTGGGTATGATCTTCAGGGTTTTCTAGAGGGTGAATTATAACCGAAAGCAAATAGTATTAAATCCTGTTTGCAGTCATCTGCTTTGGCATGTTCCTTATTAACCGCCCAGGAACCAAAGTCACGATCTTCCCTTTGCCTCATCATACCCTTCTACTGGGGTCATGGGCTTTACTTGGTCACCACATTCTGCTTCTCTATTTCTGATATCGTTGTGGTTCTATTTTGTTATTTTTGCTTCCAACACAACACCAGTGTGTATGTGGGTTTCTAACCTAAATCTAATTCCTTGTTGCCCCTCTAATTGATGATATTGATGAGGCATCCTTGACCTTGGACAGTAACTGGTTGAATGACACACCCAGTTAACAAAAGAGGCCCAGGCCCTTCCTCGGGAGTCTCATGAGACATTTGCTTGGGAACTGGGCCTTTGGTGCTCCTGCTCGAAGAGGCACAGAATCCCATGGACAAACAAGGGGCTGCCAGATTATAACTTCCTTTGCCCTGCAGATGGTAGGAGCTTAAACCTGCCTAACAAGAACAATTCTCTGAGTAACACAGGTAACACTAGGGATTCTTGACTATGTGACACGATCTTTTATGTCCAATCATCCACCTTCACAACAAATCTTAAAAGTTCCTTCCTGAATGCATTGTCAGCATGCTTCTTCCCCCTTGTTTCTGCCAGACTCCATTTGCTACCTTGGGTTGTCTCAAGGTTCTACTCACCACATTTTTTAATATCATTTGTTTCAATAATACAACCCAAAACAACAATTAGAGATTTTTCTTCAACTGGGGAAAGTGAGTAATTCTTTCTGTTAAAAAAAAAAAAAAGAAGTGTAGTTGCTTACCGCATTATGATGTAAGAATCTGGCTGCATAAGATAATGGTCCTGCTTCAGAAAGAACTTAGTCCTTTCTATGACTCTTCCTTTTCTCCATCCATCCATTCTTCTCTCATACCTCTGACACCCAGGATACCCGTTATCATTGCCTTACTCTGCCAGGGAGTTTTAGAAAATCATATCAAGAGTAATTTAGCCACATAGAAATTCTCCAGATGCAATAAGAAATCTGGCAATAGGTAATCCAAGATAGGTACAGCAACTCTGTGATACTCTTGGGGCGATCCAGGTCTTTCCATATTCCTTTTCTTTTAAACAAACTTTTTATTTTAGAATAGTTATAGATTTACAGAAAAATTGCAAAGATCATACAAAGAATTCTCACATATGTCCAATTTCCCTTTATTCATATTTTACTTTAGTATGTGCATTTGTCATGATTAACAAATCAATATTGATACACTATTATTAACTACACTTTATACTTTATTCAGATTTTATTAGTTGTTTCCTACTGTCCTCTTACTGTGCCAGGATCCTAGCCAGGATACCATATTACGTTTACTCGTTCTGACTTCTCAGGCACCTCTTTATTGTGGCAAATTCTCAGACTTGCCTTGTTTTTAATGACTGGAATAGTCAGGTATTTTGTAGAATGTCCCTCGATTGTGATTTGTCTGATGTTCTTCTCGTTATTAGGCTGAAGTTACAGGTTTTGGGGAGGAAAACTCCAGAGGTAAAGTGCTATTTCTATCACATCATATCAAGGGTACATGCTATCAGCATGACTTATTACTGTTGATTTGACTTTGATTACCTATTTAAGCTAGTGTTTGTTACATTTCTCAACTGAAAAGTTAACCTTTGCCCCTTTCCAAATTGTACGTTATGAAGAAAGTCATTACGCACGTGACACACTTAAAACATGGAGAGTTATTCTCCACCTCCTTGAGGGGGAATGTCTTTATAAATTATTTAGAATTCTTCTTCAGAGGATATTTGCATTTTCCTCCATTTATTTATTTATTCAATCATTTTTTAATATCAGTGTGGACTCATGAATATTTACCTTATACTTTGAGTTATAATCCAATACTACGTTATGTTTTTTTTTCAAATTTTTCCAGATTTGGCCATTGAGACTCTTTCAGTTGGTGCCTGTGTCTCTTTGACATACCCTATCGTTGTGTGTGCATGTTCTCTTTTGTTTTTTGAGTACTTCCTTTCTACAAAAGGAGTACTTCCTGTCTACTACAAAAGGCTCCTGCTCATCTTCTCATCTTACATCTTTTTTGTCTCAGTCTAAATCAGTCATGCATTTACTTAATTGTTTAATACCAGTACACATGTGCAGCAGTATCAGAATTCTTAACCCATATCCTCATGGGAAACAATTAAGTAAATGGATAGTAGTAGGAACCACTTTCTCACTGTTGGATTGGGAGGTTAGAAATAAGCAAGGGAGGAAGCTAGAATGATCCATGTTGTAATAGATTAGCATTGAAGACATAAAACTATGAACTCATGTATAACAATATAATTCAAATATATACAGAAATATTGATAAAGATGTGCATATATGCAGAATACTATACACACACTTGTTTCTTTACTCTGTCTTCTGAGAAGGCATAGAAGCAATGACATCCCAGTAGCAATAAGCACACCTAGTACTTGGTGTCTAGTCCCATCCTCCAATAAAAGGAACTAAGACTCCTTGGAGAAATGACTCATTTTAGGACTGGGCCAGGAAACATACAAGATGAGCCTGGAGCCTATATTTGTATTTGATTAGTTTTATCATCTTGCTTCCTGCCTTTGAAAATTAAAGAGTCCAAAGTCCTCTTTTAATTTTCAATTTTCTCAAATACAATTCTTTCAAAATGCTATAGGCTTCTTGTGTATTAATTTCACTAGACAAAAGCCACACCTCCAGATCTTTTCAAGATAAATGCTTTTCTACCTTGGGTTTACCTGTGAGGCTGCTGAGGGTTCATGACCTTAAGATTCTCAGAAAACTTTTTGTTTAACTAAAGGAATACACACCCTTTAGGTCTTTTGAGGCCATTTTGTCTGAAAAGTGCCATGAGGCACTCCTTAGTTCTTTCATATATTCCTACACTCACATTTTAGCTTTGATCTTTGGCCTGAAACCCTTTTCATTTTGAGAAGCTTTTATTAACTGAAAAGACTATTTGGGGAGCCTTTGCATACTTTTCAAATCCAATTTAAAACCTGAATAGTTTGTTTTATAGTTCATCTCTTCTTTCATTTTATGATAGGCAGCTAGAAGAAACCAGGCAGCACTCACAACATTGCCTGGAAATCTCCTCAGCTAGATCACTAAGTTCATTGGGCACATTTTCTATTTCCCATGTTATCTCAGATGGCAGCTTTGCTCAACTTTCTGTCACTACATGAAAGGATCTCCTTTCCTAAAGCTTCTAATAATGTCTTCCTCACTTTCCTTCAAGTTTTCACAGACTGCCTCCTTCAGGTGTTTTAAGATTCTGCTAAATTTTTCTCCCGGCTCTTTAGACTTTCTTTTTCTTTTTTTTTCTTTTAATTTTTATTTTTTTTGGATGTACATCATATTTCGAATTCTGTGTACATTATATCATGTTCACCACCCAAACACTAATTATAGTGCATCCCCTCACATGTGACCCTAATCACCCCTTTTGCCCTCCCTCCTGCCCCCTTCCCCAATGGTAACCACCAGTCCAATCTCCAATGCTATGTGTTTTTTTTTTTTGTCGTTTTTATCTTCTACTTATGAGTGAGATCATATGGTATTTGACTTTCTCCCTCTGACTTATTTCACTCAGCATAATACCCTCAAGTTCCATCCATGTTGTCACAAATGGCCGGATTTCGTCATTTCTTATGGCTGAGTAGTAGTCCATCGTGTATAAATACCACATCTTCTTTATCCATTCGTCCCTTGATGGGCACCTCGGTTACTTCCAAGTCTTGGCTGTTGTGTATAATGCCGCAATGAACATAGGGGTGCAAGTATCTTTATGCCTTTGTGTTTTCAAGTTCTTTGGATAAATACCCAGCAGTGGAATAGCTGGATCATATGATAGATCTATCCTTAATTTTCCGAGGATACTCCATACTGCTTTCCATAGTGGCTGCACCAGTTTGCACTGCCACCAGCAGTGAACAAGGGTTCCCTTCTCTCCACACCCTCTCCACATTTGTTGTTTCCTGTCTTGTTAATTATAGCCATTCTGACCGGAGTGAGGTGATACCTCATTGTAGTTTTGATTTGCATTTCCCTGATAGCTAATGATGTTGAGTATCTTTTCATATGCCCGTTGGCCATCTGTATATCTTCTTTGGAGAAATCTCTGTTCAGATCTTTTGCCCATTTTCTAATTGGATTGTTGGTTTTTTTGTTGTTGAGCTGTATGAGTTCTTTGTATATTTTGGATATTAACCCCTTATCTGATATGTGGTTTGCAAACATCTTCTCCCAATTGTTAGGTTGTCTTTTCGTTTTGTTGGTGGTTTCCTTTGCTGTGCAGAAACTTTTTAGTTTGATGTAGTCCCATTTGTTCTTTTTCTTTTGTTTCCCTTGCCCGGTCAGACATGGGACTTGAAAATATGCTGCTCAGACCAATGTCATAGAGCATACTGCCTATGTAAGACATTGTTGAAAGAAATCGAAGAAGACACAAAGAAATGGAAAAATATTCCATGCTCTTGGATTGGAAGAATTAACATTGTTAAAATGTCCATACTTCCTAAAGCAATCTATAGATTCAACGCAATCCCTATCAAAGTTCCAACAACATTTTTTACAGAAATAGAAGAAAGAATCCTAAAATTTATATGAAACAACAAAAGACCCCAAATAGCCAAAGGATTCCTGAGAAAAAAGAACAAAGCTGGAGACATCACACTCCCCGATTTCAAATTATACTACAAAGCCATAGTAACCAAAACAGCATGGTACTGGCACAAAAACAGACACACAGATCAATGGAACAAAATTGAGAGCCCAGAAGTAGACTTTTCTTAATAGTCTCTTCAAAGCTCTTCCAACTTCTGCCTGGTCCTCCACCCAAAGTCACATATTTTTGGGTTTTGTTATGGTACCTACTTTCAGGTACCAAATTCTACTCCAGTTCTCCATTGCTGCCTAACAATTTATGGATCAAAATTGACAACAATAACTTTATTAACTCTCATGGTTTTGGTGAGTCTGGAATTTGGGAAGGGCTTGGCTCTGTAGTTCTGGCTCAGAGTTTCATGCAGTTGCATTCAGAGAGCGACTGAACGTGGAGCAGCCGAGGGCTCGCATCTCTCTCTCTTCATGTCGTGCTAGGGCATCTCCACTCGTGTCTCTGTGGGGGTTGGTTTGGGCTTCCTTACAGCATAGTGACTTCAGGATTCTTGGACTGCTTATGTGGCAGTTGAGGGAGCCAACACGAGAGTTTGAGTAAGCAGGAAAGAAGATGAATTGCCTTTGGTCATCTATCATCACAATGTACATAGCATCATATCTGCCACATTTGATTGATTTCAAGAGAGTCACAAGCCCACAGACATTCAAGGGGAGGGAAATTTATATTCTACCTCTTGAAGGAGGAGAGAAAGAGTGGAAACACACAGTTTTATTTTGTATACCTGTGATTAGCACAAAAAGCTTTTAACTTTTGCACATAAAGATGTAGAGATGGTGGACCTATTGGAAAAAGAAGGCCTGGGCCCACTGAAAAGCAAGCCCCTCTGCTACCTAGGAATAAAAGTTAGAGATAACTACTTCTCTGTGTGATAAAATATACACAACATAGAATTGACCACATTTAACTGTTTTTAAGTGTACAATTCACAATGTTGTACATAAGTACATTCACAGTGTTGTATAACCATCACCACGCTTCAATAGAGATCGTTACTTTTGAGAGAGGACCAGGTTCAGGAAGACCCAAACCAAGTTCAATGACAAGAAACCATGAATTCTAAAGAGGAGCTGTGCTAAGATAGAAAGGAGGTTTGGGGCTGGTGGCCAGGGCTTAGTGGGAGGGTTGAGGGGTGCTTCATCAAGTGCTTATGTGTCTCTGAGAAATCCTGCTGTTAGCAGCCACGTGGCAGGTTCTGGGCTATAGAGAGGAAGAAAAGTAGTCAGACAAATAAAACATATTGTGACTATATTTTATTCTAATTTTGTATAACTCATTGTACTGATTACTTA
This sequence comes from Equus quagga, assembly GCF_021613505.1. Classification (NCBI taxonomy): domain Eukaryota; kingdom Metazoa; phylum Chordata; class Mammalia; order Perissodactyla; family Equidae; genus Equus; species Equus quagga. The sequence continues at coordinate 9,114,923 of NC_060277.1, forward strand.
GAGTTGAGTTAGTATACTAATCTTCAAAAACTAGAGAAAGTTGACTTTGAATTTAACTTTCAGTTTAATATATTCTTAGAAACTATGTTCACGAGAGTGGCAGTTATTTCATTTCTGACTCCCAGTAACTCAGACATTAGAACAGATAAGGAAAGTGACAGACTTGTTTTCATTCTAGTATTATTATAGCTCTTTGCTGTCAGGAAAGCCAACCTGTTTTGCTTCCCTTCTGTAGGAAATTGTCAGTTGATAGGCAAAACTTCAAGAATAATTAAAGAAATAAGATATATACACTTCCTTGGGAAAATCAATCTTTTGCAAATGTATTTAAATGAATTCAGAATCCTTTCCTTTTAATAGTGCTTATCTGGGCAAAAACATTTATTTTAGATTTTATTATGGCACCCTGAAAACTATGATGCCTCTTTAAAAATAAATTATAGTATAAAAGACACAGAGGGAGCTGATTGAAAAGAAAAAATCTCAAGAATATTTCTTGTGTATCTCCCGCTGTCTTATGTGCACTTAAAGGATGCCAAATAAATCTCAAAACACTTCCTGTTACCTGAGACTATCTTGAAGTGTCTCAGTAAATGTTTAATGCATCCCTATCTCTTATTCAGCATGGCAGGAGGAGAGAGATTTGTTTCTGGCAGAGGTTGGCTTTGGCAAATGCCACAGGTTAATTCAGCAGGTACCATTGCATGTGTGTAGACTGGGAGGTTTGACAACTGCCCAGAAATACTGGCCATTCTCTTTGGGAAACCACGTGGATACTTGGATTAGGTCACAAATGAATGTCAATTCGTCTGTTCACCTCACTTCCTCCTCCACAAGAATGCTAAAAGATTGTTTTTGTCAATATAAATATCCTTGGTTTGAGAATGCTCAAGGCTGAGGCATTTGTGCTTAGAACTGGAGATGGCATGGCAGAGCTGTGTGGTGGACTGACATGGGAAGAGCAATTCTAATAGCCCTAGTCCCATCAAAAGTTTTACCATGCACTGGTGCACTATGGACATCGTGTGTGTGCAATATGTCATTTCACTCTCATGGCAAGACTGTGTGGGTGATACAATTACTATCTTGTTTTAAATAGAAGAAAATCAAGACTTGGAGAGTTTAAATGACTTGCTTAGGGTCTGCCTAGCGAGGTGCAGAGCCAGAACCATGTGACTTCATGGTCAATGACTCCACCTACTATATTATGTTGGAAAAGAAGGAGACAGAATGGAGGAGGGAAAGATGTGGGCCTTCAAAACGCTATTCATCAATCTCATTTAATACATGTTCATTTGGTGCAATTTACCAATTAGTAAAACATGAAAGGAGTTAGATTTGCATAGCTGATTTTAGTTGCTCTCAAGGCAGAGATAAAATGAAGTAGAAATTGCTCAAAACCAGAAGTCAAAAGGTTTGGATTTCAGTTCCACCTCTATTACAGACTAAGTGAACGTGGGAGGGTTACTTAGACTCTTTTATGACGTGCAAGGAAAATAAAAATGAAAGATGGATAGAGAACACTTTAAGTTCCAGGTAGTTTTTTAACTTGTGATTCTAGTTTTTACCTGATCCCCAGTTGCAAGCTTGCCTTTAAACAACTCTGAAACTTTATAAAAATTTGACTGTTCAGATTCATCTAACTGGAATCGGTTACTGTTACTTTCAGCTAACACAGCAGGAAATACTGAGTCTGGTCCAATCTGGGTTTAACCACATCAATATTTAAGAGCTCCACCCTCTTTGTAGACACACCAGGTTCACAAGTGGAGCATTCTGAAGACTCAAGGTTTGTATTTACATTTACAAGGTTTATATTTACCGTAGCCTCCTTGGCTGGTGGTGGGGGGAAGGGCCCTTTATGGCTCCCTTCTTCCCTGCAGGAGAAGAGGAGAAGATCTGAGTAGCTCCAATGCCCTTATGCAGATAATAATCCTGAGCATCAGTCTCTCTGATCAAATGTACAGCTCTTTGCAAGATAATCCTTCTTGCGTAAGACTCAAGGGCCACAGTTATCATTGGTTTTGTATATACTCTCAGAGTTGTCTTCTTTCAAGTAGCCAATTACAGAGACTTAGCCAAAATAAAAATACTACTGTTACAGCAGAATCAGGTTGATAATCATTTTCTTTCTTTAGGATTAAAATGTCAATCACAGGGCATGTGTTATTCATGGGTTAATTTATTTCTAATGATGGGAGTCTGTCCATTGGAGTCTTAAGCACCAGTTTAGAGTTAATGATGAGGTACTCTCTATACTGGGATTAGGGCCTATCAAGAAAATTGCTTCTAAGGTTAATTTCAGCCATGCACAATTCTTAAAAACCATCACTGAATCTCGTAATAAGGACCTTATCTAGACAGTGTAGTGGTTAGTGTTCTCTCAGATATCAATAAGAGAAGCTGACATGCTAACTCAAGCAGAAAGAGGAACTTTATTAGAAACATACTATGATACCTCATGAAATCCAAAGAAATGTTGAACCATTAGGACTTTAGAAGGTGGAAACCAAGAAAAACAGGTCTTAGGGGCAGGGATTTGTGGCTAGTTCTTTAAAAGTTCTCACTTTAATGACACTTAATTCCCAATTTCCAGCATGTCTTTTAGTTCAAATTCTAAATTTTCTGGGGAAGAAAATCCGATTGGCCCAGATTGTCTCAGGAATTGGTCTTGCTTCAACTGACCACAGTCCACAGAGTGATCATACAATGCAAATGGTGCTGAGAGGGGCTCCCCTCCTGATCGTTCCAGGAGAAAGGGAATTATGATCAGGCGCTGGGCAGATAGATGTATGTTAAACACCGGTCATCCCTAGGAGGTTTGAGGCAGGAAGCATTTATAACTGCTGATTTGGGAGTCAACATGAAAGACTAGGTATAGCGCCCATACATTCTGAACGCTGCTGCCCTTGTTCTTGTCTTGTTTCAGCATCTTATCAATTCTATATACATTATCCTTCTAATAAATTCCATATAAAGCAATAAATTATTGCTTTAATTAGCATTTCATATGTGTTGCTTGCAATCGAAGGACTATAAATGATACGGATGTTGGTACAGAGGCAGCTGTTGTGTAGTATGGTCCCAAAATGTAACCAGAGGACTGGCTGCATTCCGCTCTCTTGACTTTGACTTTCAGACCACATCTGAGATAGCTTTGGGCAAGATTTGGGGACCATCCCCCTTTTGTAACCCTTCTCCTACAGTTTGTGAGATTTGGGATTATTTTAGAGTTTGAATAATCCAACACTTCGTCATTTTCAAGGCTTCATTTTCTCTAGAAATACAACTCATAAGTTTTTTGGTTACTTGCTTGTGTCTATTCCCATTTCCTGGACTCTACGGACTAGATTTCAAAACCAGTGATCTTGCAAATCAAACTCTTTGATTCCAGTCCTGGCCTGGGAGTCTCTGTTTCTTATCAGTGGCCTTGAGACTAGGTGTTCTGACCTGTCCATCCTCTTAATAGCCTTCATCTAGTACTATGACTTGGTGAAAATGAAACAATTGCCTGGTGGTACGTTATTTAAGTTCCTTGGCTGCAAGCAACAGAAATTGACTCGGGCTTAAGCAAAAAGGAAATTTATTCTAAGCACATTGAAGAGTTCACTGACTCTTCTAGAAGATGAAAGTGCCAGATTTAGAATCTAACTGTGAAGCAGGAAGTAATTAACTACCTTGTCTGAACATTCCTAACTGCTGAAATGAATGAACTCCATCCATTTTATTTTTCTTACTTTCTTTGTCTTAATGTTCTCAAAATGTAAGGTTCCCGCAGAGAGGATGTGGTTCTAACTTTGGTCTTCCTTCTAACTCTTTCCTTAGGTTTATTTTTTCAATAAAGGTATTTAATTGTAACGTAAAAAAATATAGAAATTTTTTCTAACGTTTTCTCCATATTTCAAAATAAGAAATAATTTTTAAATTAAACAAATATAGGGCTAATTTTCTGACTCTCTCTGGATTTCCATTTTTCATAAAATAGAACCTTCTGCACTCTATTTTAAGTGCTAGGGAAAAAGTTTGCCCATTCTTCTTACTTGTTCCTCCCTTAGGAGAAACTTCTTTTCTGGTAAGATTGGGATAAAGGTTGATGTGTGGTTCAGTCTCTCTCTCTAGCCCCCAGGCAGACCACTTTATTTGTCTCTGTCTTGCCTTTAATTAGTAAGCATAGCCAAGTCAGCGCCCCAAGGGCTGTTTTCCAGAGATAGGCCTGAAAGTCTGACTTGTGAAGGAGGCTGTGAATTTTCTTAAGTTTCGAATCTGGAACTTTCTCTTTGAGAGAAGGTGATTGGAGGCTGTAGTTTTAGTGCCTAGTCTCGGATATGTTCTCTAGTCCAGCTGAACCACAACAAACAAACAACAACAAATAAGTACTATACTATCATCACCATTTTGCTTCTTGTCTGTTTTCAATTTTGTTTGTTCCCAAAGAGGGGGTATGATAAGGCCCATTCAACACTCCCAACAAAAGCTTTAAAAGGATTTTCTAAAAGTACATTTCCTATAAATAGGGCAAAACATGGATCCATCAGTTATGTAATATTATAATGAGGCTTTAATATATGTAAAACTAAAATAATATGGACTTGAGAATAAAATGCTGAGGAATAAATTTAACCAAGGTGGTGAAAGACTTGTACACTGAAAACTATTAAACATTGACAAAAGAAATTGAAGAGACACGTAAATGGGAAGATAGCCTGTGTTTATGGATTGGAAGAATTAATATTATTAAAATGTCCATTTAACCCAAAGTGATCTGCAGATTCAATTCAATCCCTATCAAAACTACTATGGCTTTTTTTCACAGAAATAGAAAAAACCATCTAAAATTTATATGAAATCACAAAATACTCCAAATAGTAAAAGCAATCTTGAGCAAGAAGAACAAAGCTGGAGTCATCACATTTCCTTATTTGAAATTATATTACAAAGCTATAGTAATCAAAACAATGTGGTACTGATATAAAAAAACAGGCACATAGACCAATGGAACAGAATAGAGATCCCGGAGATTAATCCACACATATACAATCAACTAATTTTTGACAGAAAGGCCAAGAATACACAATGGGAAATGGATAGTCTCTTCAATAAATGGTGTTGGAAAAACTGGATACTCACTGCGAAAGAATTAAACTGGACCCATCTTACATAAAATCAACTCAAAATGAATTAAAGACATAAGACCTGAAATGTAGAACTCCTAGAAGGAAACATAAGGGAAAAGCTCCTTAATACTCGTCTTGGCAATGATTATTTGAATCTGACACCAAAAGCACAGGAAACAAAGGCAAAAACAAACAAGTGAGACCACATTAAACTAAAAAGTTTCTGTACAACAAAGGAAACCATCAACAAAATGAAAAGGGAATCTACAGAATGGAGGGAAAATATTTGCAAACCATCTATTGGATAAGGGGTTAATATCCAAAATATATAAGGAACTCAGACAACTCAATAGCAAAAAAACTCCAAATAACCTGTTTAAAAAATGGGTTAAGAACTTGAATAGCCATTTTTCCAAAGAAGACATACAAATGACAACAGGTGTATGAAAAGCTGCTCAATATAACTAATCACCAGAAAAAGCAAATCAAGACCACAATGAGATACCACTTTAAGGGTGTTAGAGTGACTATCATCAAAAAGTCAAAAGATAACAAGTGCTGGCAAGGATATGGAGAAATGGGAACCCTTTTGCATTGCTGGTGGAAATGTAAATTGGCACAAACATTATGGAAAAAGAGTTAGGAGGATCCTCAAAAAATTAAAAATAGAACTACCATGTGATCCAGCAATCCCCAATTTTGGGTATATATCCAAAAGAAATGAACACAGGATCTTGAAGAGATATCCGCACTCCCATGTTCATTGAAGCATTATTTACAACAGCCAAGATATAGAAGCAACTTAAGTGTCCAGTGGTAGATGAATGATAAAACAAATATATACACACACACATATGTATTCAACACTAAACAAGAAGGAAATCCTGCCATTTGCGGCAACATGGATGCATCTGGAGGACATTATGCTAAGTAAAATAAGCCAGACACAGAAAGGCAAATATTGCATAATCTAACTTATATGTGGAATTAAAAAAAACAAAAAGTTGAACTCATAACAGAGACTAGAATGATGGTTACCAGAGGCTTGCATGGGGAGGGGCGGGCCGGGAAGGGAGATATTGATCAAAGGGTGAAAACTTTCAGTTACAAGATGAATAAGTTATGGAGACCGAATATACAGCGTGGTGACTATAGCTAATAATAATGTATACTTGAATGCTATTGTACGCTAAGAGAGTAGATTTCAAGTGTTCTCACCACAAAAAAAGAAAGAAAAGGTAATTATTTAGGTGATGGATATGTTTGTGATTGTGATTACCAATGATTGTAGTAATCATTTCGCAAAGTACATATTTATCAAAACATCACTTTGTACCCCTTAAATTTCTCACCTTAAATAAATCTCAATCATACCACAAGAAAGCTAGAAAAAATAATATGGAAGTGAGTCTAAAAATGGTTCAATATCAACAATGAACAGGTCCGTGGGTTCACTGGTTATATATAAAATAAAGTCAAACTGTGTTTCAAGTCACTTGCTCTTCTGCTAACCAAATCATATACATCTATAAAGTGTTATACTTGGAATTTTATCTGTAATATTACTTCATTTCAAACAAAATAAGACTCAGCAGAGGCCATACAGTTATGTCTTGACTCCATTGTAGAAAAGGTTCCTTTCATTCCTTAAATTCTATCATTATATGAAATGATATATAGCATAAGGGATTCATGCCATAGAGATTTACAAGGTGGTAAGGAAAAGGAATATAAATTTTTCTTTGTATCTTCACAGATATGCCCTTATAGTCTAAGACTCAGCATCTACCATTTCTCTGTACTGTGCAGTAACGGGTTTGAGAGCAATATTTCCTCCAGATTAAGTCCTAGGAAGCACACAGTCCTTGATTGTCATTACCAATTCAATACTGGTAGTCCAGAAATGTCGTACACATGACTGAATTCTAAGGTGTGAGCTATAAAATTTCACTCAGGAGAAAAATATTTAGCCTCTTCAGGTGGTCGATATTTACTTCAAATACAGATTAAATAATGCTTTGGGGATTAAAAGGCTGAATTTATAGTCCTACGTCAACTGAGAAGTCTCTTGGTGAGATAAATGCCCCAGCATCGGCCTGTGTCCAGGTCTGGTCATGATTTCCTCTGTCATCTTGAGGAAAAGAAGAAAAAGGTGGAGCAGAACTTAACCTGGTTCAGTTCCAGATTATTCAATTAAATATGACAAATATGTGAAGGCCATTCATTTGTTCTTCTGGAAAATACTTCTTAGCACAGTGTTTGAAGCTGTAAATCACATGCAGCTCAATTAGACACTGACTCTCCCCTTAAGGAATTACAATCCAGAAACAGAAAAAAAGCATAAAAAGGTCACATAATAAGAGATGTTCAGCTGATGAGACTTCTGTGAAAGAAGAGAGAATTTTGAAAATGGTATAAAGATCAGAAAAGGCTCATGGAGGTAAAAGAATTAGAGCTACAACTTAAAAGATGAGTGTAGGAGAGTTATTTTTTCCCACCCAGTATCTATTTGCCTTTCTCTGAGGAATCACTTCCTACTTCACCCTCCATCCAGGTGTTTTATGTCCAGCGTCAGAATGAGCCTGCGACCTAACCTGACCAGTCAGAGCATTACAGACACCTGGCCACTGGAGGGTGTTCAGGGATGGACGTCTGATCAGTCAGACTGCTGAGAAAAGCACACGATAACAATCTTTCTTCACTGGATTAGTGACGTGTTCCTGGAAGAACAAGTGGTTCCCTTTGCTTAGGCAACAGCATTCACGGCAGAAGTGCTGGAACGTGGTAACTTCAGGCTGGGTTCTGGAGACCTTAACTTCCACACTGTGTGGGTTGGACTTTGTAAGACAAAAAACACCATTTCGTGTGAAAGGCACTATTACAGAACACCAGAAGGCGATGACAGTTGTCATATTTTCAGGAAGATTATGGCTTTTCCTCTTACATTGACTTAATGCTTTTAAGCTTTTTCAGTTATATATTGTGTCTATTAATAATTCACTTTAGACCACAGAAGTTGGTCGTAGTCTACATTAAGGGATTAAGTTTTCCCAAGGAGGGGTTTGGTCTTCCAGTGAGAATTTCTCAGACCAGTCCTGGACATAACGGATTCCTGACTCTGAGATGATATGGAAACTTGGGAATAACCAGGTGACTTCCAGAGCTTTTCTATGCCCTTAGCCGAAGCACATGCCGCTGGGCTTGAGCAAGGAGCGGACTGGCTTCCAAAGGTGAGACAGGCCATTAAGCTCATGACATTTTTGGAAAAAATTTCATTTTTCCCATTGCTGGCAAACAAGCAAACTTCAATCTGTCAGCTCCGTGGGTGAAGGTATCATATCTACTTGAGGTTGGCAGAAAAATTTACAAAACCTGGTTCAATGCCTGGCAAACGGTAGTGCAATAAATACCTATTAAATAAATGAATGGATGAGTATACTGTGTCTGTTATTTAAACTTTATAATTTAAAGTAGATAACCAAATCCAGTAACATATGTACTTATTTAATAAGTTTAAATAATAATAAAAACAGCTATTGAGCTTAAGGAATAGACCATTACCGCCAACTTTGAGGTCCTTGAATACATCTCTTTCCTTCTTCCCACAATATTTGTAGTATCCTGACTTTTGTGTTGCTTATTCCTTTGTTTATATTACTGTGCCTTAATTGAAATATACTTTTTCCTGTTATATGTAATCATATTATTTATATTATTTTGTGACCTCTTTTATTCTTATTTTTGAGATGCAGTCATGTTGATGCATGCAGCTGTGCATCATTCGTTTTTCACTCTGCATAATATTTCATGGCAGGAATAGGCCCCAAAGTACTTCTTCATTCTACTATTGTTTTTGATTCTCTGAAATTTTTTCAATTTCCATACATGCATTTAACATGCATTTAAGTATTTCCGTACAGCAAAAGATAATTATTTACTGGGAATTTAATATTCATATGTACTTTTCTGTCTGTCTTCTGTATTTTAGAAAAGATAATTAAGCATCTCACTGCTAAGTGCTACAGAGCTTATAAAAGTGATGACTGCCAGGGGAATGCCAGGATGGAATTGAGACTGTGATGAAAGAATCCAACTGTATTATTATGTATAATATGTGTGTTATGTAGACAGTTATTACATAACTGCATTATGTATTTATGTATAAATGTATGACATAACCTTAATGAAGGAGGTGGAGAGAAAGAGGTGCTGACCTAAGTAAATTTGGAAATAACTGAAAACCGTAAGACTAAAGACAAAAGGAACGATAATAAATTGTGTACTCTAGTTGAGAAAGTTGTTTCTCACAAAGGTACCTGTGTATGGGCTAACACTTCTGAAATCTCTGACACATATGCTGGGATTGAAAAAGTAAGTAATTGAATGGCAGATGGTGGGAGACAGGTTTCTCATGGTTGGAGTGGAAGGTTACAAATAAGCCAGAGGAGAAGGCTAGAATGGACCACATCACACACTGGATTAGAGCTGGAGACATCAGTATGAAGCCATGTTTAGCTTAATGTAGATACGGACGGATACTTATAGACGTGTATATACAACGGTCAATGCTGGAACAATTTGAGCTACAAAATGATAAAAAAAAAAAACAGTATTAGATTATACCCCAAAGTATAAAATAAATATCCATGAATCCATACTGATGAAAACACATGGTTGAATTAATACATAAATGAGGGAGAAGACACAAGTCTCTTGTTCAACAGAGTCCCAAAATATTTATATAGATACTTCTCCCTGAAGCAGCTGGAACATAAATTTCCACCACTTAAGCGTCGACTGTGCTTGATTACTTTCTTCCAAAGATAATAGTATGAAATGAAGGGAAATGTGACTTTGCTGTGGAGAAACCTGGCAAACACTACCTTAGTTGGGTGACTAAAGTTCATTTTATCATTGGTGACAAGTCGTATCAGCAGCACATACCCCTGATATGACGGAATGAGAATAATACTTCACGTCTGTGGTATTCCTCCCCAAGCCCACAACCCCAGTCCAACCACGAGAAAAACATCAGACAAGCCAAACTGAGGGACGTTCTGCAAAATACCTGACCAGTATCTCCCAAATTTCAGTCATCAAAATCAAGGAATGTCTGAGAAACTTTCACAGCCCAGAGGATCCTAGGGAGACATGAGGACTAAATGTGATGGAGCGTCTTGGATAGGATTCTGGAACAGAAAAGGGACTTCAGTGAAAAAAATAATAAAATTCTAGAAAAGTGTGGAATTTAGTTAATAATCTCTCAATATTGGCTTCCAATTTGTGACAAATGCGCTATAGTCACGTAAATGTTAACAAGAGGGCAAATGGGTGTGGGTGTGGGGTGTATAGGAAATCTCTGTACTATCTTCGCAACTTTTCTGTAGATCTACAACCTATTCTAGAATTAATCATTTAAATATTTAAAAAATGATGGTTGCTCTACTTTCTAAGCTCTATTTTAAATGTGAAGTCCCCTAATCTTTGAGGCGTGGTCAGAGTAGGAACAGGTTTCCCAGTGCCTTAGTCTATTCAGACAAGTTTATTCCGGGAATAATGTTGCAGGAAATAGATAAAAATATTCAATTACTTTTGAATATCTACCACCAGAAAACAAATACTCACATAATGTGCTTGTAACTGTTTATGATATCAAGAATTGTCTTCCCTGACAACAAACTCTGGAAGATAAATTCATGATTCCTAAGAACGAAATATATACATCTAAACAATGAGCTTGGAAAATGATGAGGCTGGCTGCAAGGCTCTCAGAGTTTAATTGGAAAACACAGTCACTGAGAAGGTAATTTGAACTATGACTATAAATCTTTGTGAAAAATCATCATCTATAACAAACTTTTACTCTATTTATTCTTAGCTAGTTCATGTATACAAAAAAAAAAAAGAAATTGGATGCATTAGGAAGTAATGAAATCTAAAGTCATTCTTCTTCCATAAAGTGGTGTGTAAATCTCTCCCGTTGCTACTCTCTTTCTTTGAGATTGTTACTTGGTGGGGGGCGGGCTGGGGGGACGCAGTTCCTCAGCAGATTGGCTTCTTTCCGTAAGAAGTTCTTACCCCAGGTTTTCTTGTCACTAAATCTATAACTTTTCCAACTTTGAAAATGATCTCAGTCAAATTGTGGATCATGTTCTTAGTTGTAAAATAGAGGAAGTTTGAGAAACATAATGTTTTCAGCCATGTCTTACTTATCTGCCAAGTGAGCAAAGTACGTTCTTCAGTTATTAGAATACTTGAGGAGAGTGCACCTGCTTTATCCTAAATAGGAGGCAATAGGCAGAACCCTAAGCAAAACAACAAAACAACAAAAATACCTCATTTGAATAAAGCCTCCACAAGATTAGCAAGTGCAGCTACCTAACTGCCTCTTTAAGGTTAACCTCAGAACACTGTTCCTCAGGAAATTCATGCCTAACTCTTCAGGTTCCTGGGTTGGGTGTCTCTCCTTTATGTTCCCACAAAGTAGGCTGCTCATCTCTGTGGAGAAGTTTATGCACTGGATTGTGATTCTTAACTGGTGTGCATGGTCTGCCGAAATGTAATCTCTCTAAGGGCTTATTTATATTCTCAGCGTCTTGTATAACGACAGGCACAGAGCAAGGTTCAACAAATGTTTGCTGAAAGAACAATTAAGTATTAGAGTAGCAAAAAGGATGATCAGAATGATAAACCTACTTGGGAAGAAATGTGAGTCCTACAATGAGCTTCGTTCAAAAGGAGAATAAAAATGGCAGGAGGCAGGCGCTTCTTTGAAAATGAGGCCATGATGAAGGCACGCGCTCACAGGGCTTACACAAAGGCTCACTGGGGAAGGTGAGAGGTTTTGATTTAGTAATCCTTTTAAAGATATGCCCATGTGGATTTTGACAAGATAAATAAGTTGTTTTATAGCAGGTTTAACTTTCTTTCTGGATTATTAAAATAATTCATATGCATTCTTATACATTAAGAATATACATAATTATACCTCCAGTTGGAGATGGAAGAGCAAGGTGATCAAAATACTGCAAATAGGGAGCCATGTAGCCCTGGGGACACATAGGGTAGGCATAGTATGATTTTGCCCATCAAACACCGATTTCTCCTTTTTTCGGGTAATAGCACACTGATTTTCCTCTGAGACCTCTCCTTTCCCATCTCTATCTTCATGATTTGGCTGGGGCACCGGCCTAACAAAATCCAAAGTACAGCACATGAATCTAACCTGGGCAATTAGCATATTCCATTCCCTTAGTCACAGTGATTGATTGAGAGATAGACATGTGATCCACGTTGAATTAATCAGAGCTGATCCTGGGACTTTTCCTGGTATAACTAGGAGAAGACAGTCTCTTCTATTGCACTCGGATCTGGGAAGATATAAGTCTCCAGTTGGCAGGGGTTCCCATAACAGCATGAACTCCCAGAAACGCACCCTGTGCAGAAGAAAGCTGAGCCTGACGCTCTGATGGTATTGTATAATTTCTCCAAATATGTTTATCTTATAGCTAGAATTGCTTCTTAACTCATCAATGGCTTGAAACAATAAATACCACATTTTAATTAAGCCAAACTTACGAAGTAATTCCTATTTTCTGGACACGGCCTAATTTTTTTTTTTTTTTTTTTTGAGCAAGATTAGTTCTGAGCTAACTACTGCCAGTCCTCCTCTTTTATTGCTGAGGAAGCCTGGCCCTGAGCTAACATCCCTGCCCATCTTCCTCTACTTCTTTCATATGTGGCATGCCTACCACAGCATGGCGTGCCAAGCGGTGCCATGTTTGCACCCAGGATTCGAACTGACGAACCCCAGGCCGCTGAGAAGCGGAACGTGCGAACTTTAACCACTGCGCCACCAGACCGGCCCCTAATTTTTGTTTTTTCAAAAAGAAATAATGAGGGGAAAGTTTCAGAAAATGAAGAGATTTAGATACCAGTCAAAATGATCGATCTCTAAGGTTTAGTTTTCACTCAAAGAAATACTGTTATACTCAAATATTAAAATATTGCTTTTAAATCCCTGCTTTGTAGTTTATGTAGTGAGATTTTTTTTTCATGTTCAGCTAGTTCTGCTTATTTTTTAAGAAAGTAGCTACTGAGAGTTTACAAAAAGAATGGCTATCTTATGCAAGGCTCATTTTTAGCTTTTCTTTATTTTCTTTATTTTTCTTTTTTCCTTCTTTTTTTTTCAACAGTACGTCTCTTAGGGCGGAAATCATTGGCAAGGATGACACTATAACTCCATCATCTCCTTTCGGGGGGTTAATGGGCAGGTCCGTCTCTGTTCTTTAGTAAAAGCATTGAGGAGCAAGTTCAGTGTTTGAACAGAGATTTTTCTCTAGAGGAACTTTCCAAGCATATTTAAGTTATTGGAATAACGTGAAATGCGTCTTTCTGAGAGAGAGACCCTCAGACATGGTGATGCTTACCTGACGACAAAAGCTTTCAGTCACAAGTATTTATTCCTTCTTTTCCTCAAAGAAAGGACCAAATATCACACGTAGGATGTTAAATCTCTAAAGGGGTCAATTTTGGCCACAAGTCCTGTGGAGCAGACTGTTTGAGTTGAGTTACTGTCACTTGTAATCTATTTTAACAGAGAGACTTTAGAACAAAACCACTGAAGAATAAACTGCTGAGGAGTTTTAATAAGGGGAATGACTTGGTCAGATTCACACGTTAGAAAGCTCACTCAGGCCTCACAGCGAGGAAAGAAGTTGTGAAAATTTAATAAGCTAAGAACTTTCACCCTGATGTAGGCAAGAGATGGCGGTGGCCTTTATTATGTAGGTGCAGTAGGCTTGGGGAAAGGTGGCAGACTTGAGAAATGTCCCAGCAATAGACTTGGATTTCCTCAGTGACTGGTAGAGGGGATGGCAGAGAAGAAGTGTCACTAATAAGATGCAGGATTCAGGCTTGGAAAATTGGATTTGAGGGTGATGCTATTTATTAATGAGAGAATATAGGAGGAGGCAACAGATATGGGAGAGAGACATGGACGGGAGTGGGGAAAGCAGAAGAAACGAAATGTTCAATTTGGGGCATGTTGAACATAAGGTTTGAAAAATATCCAAAAGGTTTTATATAGATCTGGATCTCAGAAAAGAGTTTGGGCCAGAGACACAGATTTAGAAGCCATCAACATACCCATACAGGTCAGAGGTCATAATGGGCAGCCCTTTGATTTATTTATTTTTGGCCAGCATTTCCTTTTCCAAGAATAAGCTGCAAACTTTTAGTAAAGATGAGGTAATTTCACATAAAAATATTAATTTTGCCATCACTTTTAAAAGTGAGAATTAGCTGAAACATATAAAGGTGATTTCACAAGAAGAACATTTTGAAAAACTAGCACCATTGGGCTTATGTTCTTTCCTGACTACAATTGGCTAGAGATGTAACAGCCTGTTCTCCATGGGGCCCATTGCCCCTTGACACCATGTTCCCTTAAAATCAGCCCTTTCAGAGATTTATGTTGCCTTTTGCAGCACATGTAAGATAAAAATTGTGTTTGAATACCCAAATAGATGTTGTGAGTGAGAATACAACAATATTTAAAAGCAGAAAAAAAGGGGGATGCAAATTTCACCTAGCAGGAGCAGATAGAAAAATAGAGTGAAAAATGAGGGAAGCCAAGTGAAGATAGTATTTCAAGGAAAAGAGTGTGGTCATGAATATGAAGGTAAGATAAGGAATAAAAAATGTCCCCAAGATATAATAAAGAGGAAAAGGTAATAGGTGGCTTGAGTGAAAGCAGTGCAAAGAAAGTACTAGAAATGACAGAATTAATAGTCACCTCTATTTGCTCAAGAGAAAAAAACAATATTTCACTCACTTTCAATCTTTTTAAATTTTTCAAAATAAAAACACACTCAAGCACATTAAAAATATAAAATTTAGTAGCTATTCTAGATTTTGTTTTCTATGCTGCTTCTCCTCTAGCTCTAGTTTTTAACATTATATTGTTAGCATTTTTCTCATGGCAACAATTTTTTTCTTTGAAAACACGCTTTTTAGTGGTGTCATAGTATACAATTGTGTGTATAATTGATGTAAATAATCTCCATTATTGTCCTTTAGGTTTCTTTCCTTTTTTTGTTCTACCATTAAAAGTAATAAGTGCTTTAATTAACAGTATAAGTCAATCTTTGTGTGTATCTGATTATGTTTAAATGTAAACTTACTAGATCAAATTGATTTCAAGGCAGACCTCATCAATTTGCAGTATATATGAGTGGCTATATTCCGCACCCTCAGCACCATGGATTTTATGATTCTAAATATTTCATTGTTCTATCAGCAATTGAACATATGTGTAAATATTTCTTACTCTGATGGTGGATTCTCTACCTTCTTTTCATGTGGTCAACTTTTCTTTAGATAGTTTGGAGCTGTGTTATTGGGTGCATACAGGTTTAGAGCTGTCAGGTCTTCCTTGTCAATTGATCACTTTTTCATTATTAAATGTCTGACAATGCCTCTTGTCTTTAAATCTACTTTATCTGATATTGGTGTAGTTTCATGAGCTTCCTGTTGTTTAATGTTTTCTTGGTGTATCTTCTTCCATCCTTTTACTTTTAGACTTAAAGCCTTCCATTCATTTTATCTCTCTGTAGATAAGAGAGTACATATTTTCTATTCTTCTATTTCCAGTTCAACTATCTTCTCTATCTGTCCAAAATACTGTCAAATCCAACTACTGAACTCCAAATATCAGTTCTTGTATTTTTCAGCTCTAGAATTTTCACTTGATACTTTTTATACATGGCAGTCCTCCTCTGAAATTCTTCTTCTTCTCTTCTAGTTTTGAACGTGTTAATCAAAGTTGTTTTAAATTGCATGCCTGATAATTCTAATATCTGAGTCATCACCATGGATTTGTTTCATGGCTTCTTATTTCTCTTCTTGGCCTGTTTTCAGGTATGCTTTTTTTTTTTTTTAATCCTAGATGCTGTGTTTAAAAAATTATACAAAATTCTGGTTGATTTTCCCCTAAGGGAGGATTTACTTTTGCTTTTGTCTGGCAGCTAAATGGGATAAATCACCTTCATCCAATCAGAGATTGGGCTAAATTTACCTCAATTTTGGTAAGCCCTGCTGTATTTATAGTCAACCCTTTCTTTTAGGGGGTGGCCGTCAGGGGCCCTAGCTGAAAGCACTGAACACTTACTGGAGCTCCCGCCCCACTCAGCAGGCCCAGTCTTCCCAGTTCTATAGATGGATGGAAAGCACTGCTGGGCTTCTTCAGCTTCTCACCCGCCATTTTCTTAGTGGTGACTCATACAATCCACCTTGTACTGCTTTTGAGTGGGTAAAATCCCCAAGGAGAAAAGTGCTGAACAACTCACTTCTCTGGGTTCACCTGGATGCCTCGCCAGCTCCAGATTCCAATTTTTGTCTCCGTAGCCAAGTGCAAGGGCTAAAGACTCAACTTGGCTTCTCTGCTGCTTAACGACCACTTTTGCTCTTCTTCTCACCCTCTCTCAGTGCCAATTACTAATCCACAAGTGCCTTGAGGGGAAAAGAACTGCAGAATACTGGGTTTCCCTCACTGTGTTTTCCTCCTTTTCAGGATCTTGGCCTCTACGGTCCTGGCTGCCCTGGTAGCTCTCCTGCTCCTTAAAACAGGTTTTTAAAAACTCATCCACTTTTTGAGATGCCCTTTGTAGGAGAGTTGGTCACATACAAGCTCATAGCCAGAAGCCGAAGTCCTTGAATATATTTATTTTGAGTATCCATTAATAAGTGATTTTTATAGATCCCAGACATTAATTCTTTATTTGAAGTATTTTTTTCTATTTTGTTAAAGCTCCTTTTTGATTTACAGAAGGATGTCATATGTCTGTTGTCAAACCTGTTAGTCTTTTTCTTTAAGACTTCCATTAATGCTTAGAAATAGTTCTTTTCTTACTCTGTCCAGGCACCTTTCTGTTTTTTTAATTTGGCTTATTTTTACTTAAACTTAATATTTAGATTTATTCTAAACTTAATTTTGTTGCATAGAATTTTGGGAAACTTTTATTTTAAAAATTATTTAACAACTATTTGTTGAATAAAATATTCTTCCCTACTGCGTTACAATTTTACCTTTTTCATATAGTAAATTATTATTTATGCTTTGGTTTGTTGCCGAACTTTCATTAATTTGACTGTTGTTACACCTGAAATGTGCTGTTTCAGTTGTTGAATTTTTATCATTCATCTTATTACCTGGTGGTTCAAGTACCTTGACAACACTCTTATTTGTCAATTTTATCTTGGCTGTTTGTGCCAGGATTTCCTGGCCTACAGTGTCAGAAGTGATTCCAATCTGGACTGAAGTAGTAACAGGGAGGATACAGAGCAAGAACAGAGTGAGTGATGGTGATGTTACCATCCATAGGGCTGGAGGGGTGTGGAGGCTGGAGATGGCATCTCCATGACGCAGCCCTCTGCTTTGGGAAACTAAGAGAATAGCAGTGTCTTAACTAAGGTCGAGAATATAAGAGACTCAGATTGTAACAGAAATCGAGGGTCATCTGTTGAAAGAGCAAAAGCAGGAGTAGCATAGATAATGGTAAGATATTGGCGATACTTCGAAATGGCTTCTTTGGCTAGTAGGGTAGAAAGTTGACTTGGGAAAATTAAAAAAAAAAAAAATCAAGTGCCATCCAGCTTGGATTAAGTATCGAACGAAATCTGTTGTAGCACCAATTCTAACAGATGTATGATTTTTAAGGAGAGGTCCACAGCAGCTTTTTTCAAATATTCAACCATGTGAGATATGCTGCTAGGCCATAAACGATGTTTGTAGTCGGCTGAGGAGCCTAAACGTGAGGGGAGGGTTGCAGAAGGCAGACTATTTAAATTTGGGAGATTTGGGGGCAAAAAAATTTGCAAGTGGGAAGGTAAAAGCTACTGGTGAAAAAACTATTGACGTGACCCCATAAATTCTAGTTTTGTAAAGAAAGCAATGAAGGCAGGCAGATTACTGTAAGTGTCGAAAGGACTGCAACAGCTGAAAGAGTTTTGTAAGCTCTATCAAAATCAAGCAGTATGTTTATTCCTAGGTCATTTCCCTGAAGGAAATGGTGGAGGTGAGAGGCGCCCTGACCCTCTCCACCTGGCTAAGCTCTCTGCAGCCCGACGCTAAACAATTCCTAGACAGGGAGCCTGGAGTCCAATTTATAAGGAGAATGTGCAGCTTCTCAGCATCTTTCACCTGTTTCTATACCAACCAGTCTTCCTTTATTCGCCCCTAAAAACAGTACAAAATGTCACCTTCAGTTATATACTCTGGCTCTAAAACATTGTTTCAGCCAAACACAAAGAATCGAGAGAGGAATGTTTTTAAGAGATGTGTTTTCATGAGGCATCTCTTGCCTCCTTTGACTTTGGGCATTTTTCTTCCCTAAATTTGGACCACAGAGTCAGAATTGTAGAAGGTGGGCTTTGGAGGAAATTGTACAATTTGACTCCTTCTACTTTTTTTCCATGTAATAAATGAAACAAATGAGGAACAGAGAAGACAAGGCTGAAGTCATGTGTAAATCAAAATCAGAGCTAAACCCAAGAAACCCAAGCTTCCTAACAACAGATTTAGATACTTTCACTATAGGGTGGTGATTACAGAACTCATATTAACTTACTGAATTAATTTACTGTATCGCTTTGCATATTACTCCCTTCCCCCACCCTCCTTTAAGATGCAGCAAAATTTTTAATGTGGAAGAATAAAAAGTGGTTTCGATCCTCTCTCCAGAGTATCAGATTTCTGAAAAGAGCTGACACAAAGCACTTTCATAACCAAATTTAATATAAATGCACTGAGTATATGCAAATAAGGCCCAAAGCTAAACTTTAGAAATGAAGTAAAGAGATAATTAACGTGGTGCCATTTTTAAGATGAGACTTCAGTCCTGTACTCCTGTTCTTCTCTGGTCGACAAGTCACAAGTAACTCTGACCCCAAACAGACTTGTCCCTGCTGCAGATGCACACCTGGACCAGCAACAGACAGAGCGAGCTGCTTATCACGTCTCAGTTTTTTGATAGTGTGTGTTCAGACATGCTCACCCCACCCCCATCCTGTTCTACTTCTGTGTCAGAAGGAAATGAAGCCACAATGAGAACAAAAAGCTGTAACACCTTTTGTCTCCTGCCTCCTCCCTCCTCCCCTCTGATCTCTCTACATAGGCTACTCCAGCTACTCCACTGCAGTTGGGCTTTAGTGTGACATCCCTGCCTGCTTGAGGGAGGAATGATGAACAGGGACTGCAACTGCAGACCAGTGACACCTAGAAGCCCTAATCCTCTGTAAGTACCAAGTCTGCACACCATCCAAGTCAGAGCAATGGCATTGTCGCTGGAAGAATTCATCCACGCCCTTGACCTCAGGACCCTCCCCAGGGTTCTCGAAATCCAGTCAGGCATTTATTTTGAAGGTAAGCACCCTCTTGTCTCTTGGCTGGCTAGAAAGTGCTTGTAGGAATTGGAGGAGGAGATTTTAATAAAGACTAAATGAGTTCTGAAAGGTCATTGTAAAAGAGAGACAGTAACTAACTGACGCATGGTCAAGACCCAGTAGCGTTGGAGAAGGGACCAACTAGTTTGGACTCTGGGGTGGATGGGGACAAGGAATTAAGTGAAGCTTCTTGAGCTTTCCGTAGGCTTTCAAATGGTTCAACAAAAAAGGCAAATTATTTCTGCCTTTCCTTTGAAATTGGTTGTAATCAAGACTAAAAGTTATCCGTATTTATGTTTCTAGAATATAAAAGATAAAATTTAGTTTTTGTAACACAAAAGCAACTATTAAAAGCACAGTGTTCAGAAAGAAAAATTTGCCAAACTCTTAAACCACTTCTAAATGTTGCTCATGTCACCGCTTCTCTCGCTCTTTCTGTAGTGGCCTAACTCTTAATTCCTTAAATAATGACATTCTTGTTTGAAGGTATAGAAATTAATGTCTACTAATGACAGGATAATTTTTAAGAATCTATATTGATAAGCCAGAGTTCAATTAAGATTACTGAATTTATTGAATTATTTATTGAATGATTGAAGCTAACGTGCTTAGATGTGCTTACCATGTTAATTTGGTAAAAGAACATTAAAGCCTATGAGATATACCCTAGAATCTTTAAGCTGTTAGTTTTAAGCAGGCAATCTTTTAAGCAGGCCAGACAAAGTCAGTTTCTAGGCAAATATATATTTCTGCTTGCAAGAGTGGTAGAATTGAGGCAGTAGTCAAATCAGGTCCAGACAAACTTCTGGGAAAATAACTCAAAGAACTGTTGGTAGGCAAATCTGTCCCATTCATAGAAAAAGAATGTATTAGCTATCATATTATAAAATAAAACAAAGGTTGACAAATGTCAGACTTGGTTCATAGGTACATACACACACAAACCTGCAGGCGATGAATTGGTGCAGGCTATTATCAGTTTAGTATAGGGTTTGGTTTAATTCATTTGTAACTGGTTATTTGGAATGAGACCATGTTTTTCCATGTATACAGTATGATGAAATGTCTCTGTGCTCTTAAGCCAGCTCCAAATAATTTCTTGTCTCGTCGTTTGTGCTTCTGAGGCTTTGTCTAAGAAGACTTTCCATATGTCCAGGTTGCAAAGATATTTTCCTGAATTATTTTATATCAACTTTCCAGTTTTATATTTCACTTTTAGTTTTTAATCCATTTGGAGGATCAGTTTTTTTCCATATAGTAAACCTGACTTCCCAGTATCATTTACTGAGCTAGCACCCTTTCTCCATTGATTTGTGTTGCTGCCTTTAGATCATGTTATATGCTCACATCTGGATTAATCTGTCTCTGAAAAATCTCTTCTAGTTCTGTAGTTTATTTTTTCTCAGTTGTGTCAAAATCATGCTATTTTTGTAATTTTTTCTCCAGAATAACTCTTAATACGTAGTTCATGTATAGACCAATCTCTTGTTTTCCACTCTTTTTTTTCCAAGTTGATGTAGCTATTCACAGACCTTTCAAATACGTTTTTAAAGAAATCAATTACTTACTTCAGAAACCCAACTGGAATTTGTATTGGATTATGCTGATTTTATGGATTAATTTGGGAAGAATTAACATTTTTATATTATCTTACAAAAGAACACAGAATGTGTCTCCATGTGTTCAGACCATCTTCATTCCTTAATACTTTACAAGTACGTCATACTTCAATTAAGAGAAAAAAAAGTGTACACTCTGACGAATTTTCACAAAATAAGCATATTCATGTAACCACCACCCTGGTCAAGAAATAGAAAATTGCAAGTATTCTAGAAGTCTCATCTTGTGCCCTTTCTCAAGCATTATCCACTATCCTTGCCAAAGGTAACCCTTATTATTATGACTTTTGTCCACTTATAAACTAGAAAAGTATAGAATGTATTCTTTTCTGGTTGGCATACATATTCAACATTATCTTTGTAAAATAGTCCATGCTGTTCTATATAGTTTATTTCAGTGGGTATAATATTCCATTGCATTAATATACCATAATTTATTTATCCACTCTACTGCTAATGGGCTTTCAGATTATTTCCAGTTAGGAGGTGTTACCACTAACGTCGTGAACATTCTTATACATGCATGTTCATTTGTATATTTATTCAGTTGGGTATGTAAATAAGTGGAATTGCCAAGTCATATGTGTGTGTTAAACCTTAGTAGCTAATAAAAAACAATTTTCCTAAGTAGTTATACCAATTTACAATCCCACCAGCAGTATATGAGAGTTCTGATTAATCCTTATCCTTGACAACACTTGATATTATCAATCTTCTTAATTTTAGTTATTCTTGTAAGAGTATAGTGATAGCTCATGGTTTTAGTTTACAACTCCCTGGTGACTAATGAGACTGAAAATCTTTTCTTATGTTTATTGGTCTTTTGGAGAGGCTATTTTATGAAAAGGTTGTTCATTTCTCTTGCTTATTTTTCTATTGGATTTTATAAATTTTTATCATTGACTGGATGAAATTTATATGTATTGGACATATCTATCTATCTATCTATCTGTCTGTCTATCTGTCTATATAAAAGAGATACTGACCCTTTGTCAGTTATCTGTGTTGCAAATGTCCTCTCTCAGACAATAGCTTGACGTTTCACTTTTTAAATGGTGTCTTTTGATGAATGGAAGTTTTTAATTTTATTGTTAGTGTAGTCAATTTATAATTATTTTCCTTTTTCTGTGTTGTCAAAGAAATTTTTCTTTACCGTAAGTTCATGAAGATATTCTATATTATCTTCTGGAGATGCCATTTATTGACTCTCTCCTTCAGATCTGCAATCAACTTGGCATCAATTTTCTTGTATATGGTATGAAGCTGAGATCAATGTTTGTTTTTTCTTCTATGGAGCCAATTGGTGCAGTCACATTTATTGAAAAACTGCCTTTTTCCTACTGTGTTACATTAGTCACGAACAGTGTCCATACACGTCTACGTCTCTTTCCACAGCTTCTATTATGTTCCATTCACCTACTTGCTATCCTTATACCAATTTCACTCCATCTAAATTCAGGTTGGCAACAATATATAACTTATATTATATTTAATACAATAATATGCTACCAAGCTGTGGTTCTCAAACTTGGTTGCACATTGGAAACACCTGGGATGTATTAAAAATATAGATGCCTGGGTCTCTCCTTAAGAGATAAGGATTTCACTATGTAAGCAATAGGAAATCACCATCATGTGTTTAAAAATCTCCTTGATGATTATAACATGCAGCCAAATTTTGGAACTACTCTTGTAGAATAGGTTTTGATTATTATTCTCCTTTAAGTTTCCCGTTTGAATTTTCATATATATTTTAGAATTTACTTATCAACTTCCACAAAAGTCCTTTTGTCATTTTGATCAGCAGTGCATTGGTTTGGAGAGAACTGGCATCATCTTAAATTAAGTTTTCTGATCCATGAACCTGGTATAGCTATCTAGTTATACAGATCTCTTTTCATTTCTATCGATAACATTTTATAATTCTTTTGTGGAATTCTTGCACTTTTTCAGATTTATTCTTAGTTATTTGACTTTTTCATTCCATTATTTTGGATTTGTTATGTACACATTCATGTTTTCTGTGAATATTGATGGATCTTATTTCTTCTTTCTAATGATTATACTTTTTTCTTTCTTCAGTTAAAGGACTGGCTAGTACTTCTAGGATGATATTGAATAGGAGTTATGATAAGGGACGTCTGTGTCTCATTCACAACCGCACAGAGAAAGTTTCAAGTATTCGTTGTTAAATATAATGTTTGCTTTAGGTTAAAGACATTTCTAGTTTTCTAAAATTTTTTTTTAAAAAATGTGAAAGTATGTTTACCTTATAAAATGTTGTTTCTGTAAGTTTTGTGATGATTATATGATGTTTTTTACATTGATTTTTTAAATGTTAAACCTTTTACTTGTGGAATAAAACCAATTTGTCCATATAACACTAAATTTGGTTTATTAATTTTTTATGCTAGGATTTTTTATGTCTTTTAGTGAATGACATTGGCTTATATTTTTTATTTCTTGTAGTGTTCTAGCCAGGTTTTGTATTGAGTTATATTGAACTTATGGAAGTTCTTGAGTGGAGTCTTTCTCTATTCTTTGAAAGATGTGTAAATTTGGTGTTATTTCTTATTTAAATATTTAGTACAATTGCAAATGAAACTTTGCTGAACTGGAATTTTAATGTAGAAATGTTTTAAATTATAACCTCAATGTTGTAAATAGTAAGGTCTTCCCATCCATGAGCGTAGTTTCTCTCTCACTAAAAACAAACAACAAAAACAACAAAAAACAAAAAAACTCATCGTCCAAATCATGTATCAAAGTTTAATGCAAAGTCTCCATAGAGATCTTGTGTATCCTAGACTAGTTCCTAGAATGCGCACACATACACATGGGTGTATATATATATACATATAAAGATTGCTATATCGACTGGTGTATCTCTTCCATTTTCTCATTGGTTATCTCTGAAGTGGAGAAATACAAGTAACTATTATCAGCAGTACAATGACCTTTCTTCTTTATTCTAATAGTTTATCTTTTTAATTTCATTGGTTGACTTTAAATAGATATTGATGTTGTTAGAAAATATCAAGAGTTGTGTCTCTTCCCTGCTAAGTTTTACAACTGTCCATTTTTTCTTACCTTTAAGTTTTTCTTACCTATAGACCAGGACCTCCAGTACTATGTTAAGTAGTAATGGAAATCCTTGTCTTGTTCCTAATCATAAAGAAAATGCATCTAATATTCCTCCATTAAGTGTAGTGCTCTAAAATTGGAATTTAACCTTCACTAAGTTAAGGAAGTTTTCATCTATTCCTTGCTTTCTAGGTGTTTTCATAATAAATAGGTATTGAACTTAATCAATACTTTTTCATCATTGATGAAGATAATAATGTGCATTGCTTTTTTTAGTCTGTTAATGTAAATTACCTTTAAAGATTTTTTGAGCTGAAGAATCTTTTCATATTATATATACATTTTCAAAATACAATGTAGGAATTTGACATAATATTTATTTTTTGTGTTTAATCATAATTGAAATGAGCTAATAGACTCATCTGGTTAGATTCAAGATAACACTAACTTCCTAAAATGAGCTAAATAGATTTTGTTGTTTTCTATTTTCTGAGTTAACTTGCAAAAAAAAACAAAAAGGTTTTAAACTCTTCCTTAAAATTTAGCAGAATTTTTCTGAAAGAACTACTGACGTGGAATGTTTTGGAGGGAATTTAAAATTTGACTTTATTAATATTCTCTGTTGTTTTGCTTCTTCCACTGATTTCTGACCTGATCTTCAGCATTTTCTTTTCTTGTTTCTCTGTCTGCTCCCTTGGTCCTTTTCTAGCTTCCTAGATTGTATCGGCAGTCATTTTAAAACATCTTTTGCTTTTTGATAAATGTGTTTAAAACTATATTTTTTCTCTAAATACTTCTTTGACTGTTTTTCATGAATTTTGCTATTTAGTGTTTATCACTCAGCTCAAAGTACAATCTATTCCTTTTAAATCCAATGCTATTTATTTTATGACAACATAGGTTTCCCTCAACTATCTTTTTGCTTTTAATTAGTAATTTTATTGTATGTTGTTAGAGAATAATAATCTGTATTATATTGTTTCTTTGGGATTGATTTGAGGCTTCCTTTACACTGTGAAATGTTCTATTTTGGAAATATTTCATATATGCTCAAAAAAAGCATACATTGTGTTGTTTGGTATAACATCTCTCTCTATATACCAAAGACTTGAGTTTTTAATTGTTTTGTTGAGATTTTGCTCTCACTGCTTATTTTTAATCTGCTTTACCCATCATTTTCTGAGAAGGTCATGCAAAATATCCTTCACGGTTGTTCATTTATCTAGTTCACTCCTCATTTCTGTCATTTCATCATATTTTTGAGGTTGAGATGTTGCATGTGCTTATGTTAATGAGGGTTATATCTTCTTATGCTATTACTATCATCCTTTCTTCTGTATGATTTTTTCGTTAAGTTCTATTTTGTTAGAAAATAATATTACCACTCTAGTTTTCTTTTGAATATCTTTTTCTAAGCACTTATTTCCAATATCTTGGTGTCTCTTGTTTTAAGGGCAAGGAAACACGCGCTTCATCCTCTTTCTGCCTCTTGCGTCAGTGCAGGCAGTGGAAGCAGGTCTCACCCATCCTGTAGGGATGACTCCACGGCAAGAGATTTTTGGAGAAGGGAGGTTTGAGGGAATTTGAGAAGGGCTGACATGAAGTCATGTAAGGTTCTGGAGTACTGGATTGAAGGCTGCCAATTCACAACCACAGTGATAACAGGCAGCATGATACTCTTAATGTGGTGCTCAAGCACTTATTAAATTGCCCTGTTGATATGAAGCAAAGGGTTATAAGCTCAGGACTGTGCCTCCTGGCTGTTACCAATGAGCGGTG
This sequence comes from Equus quagga, assembly GCF_021613505.1. NCBI lineage: Eukaryota > Metazoa > Chordata > Mammalia > Perissodactyla > Equidae > Equus > Equus quagga. The sequence continues at coordinate 9,140,961 of NC_060277.1, forward strand.
ATTCCATGGTCAATTTATAACATTAAACACTTGCTCAGTTCCTCTCTTAAGAAAAAGAGACTTCATCATAATCCTGAATGTTGATGTGAAGATTAATTGAGATATTGTATATAAAATATTTAGCAAAATGACTGGCCCATAGAAATCTTGCACTAAATCTTAACTATTATTATGATTGTCATGATGTTGGTATATTATGAGGAAAACTGATCAACCATTTTTAAAAAGTAAAACCAAACTAATTTGAATTCCATTACTGCTAACATAAATTAAATATAGAGAGAAAATATAAAAAGTTATAACATTAACAGTCAAAATACTCAAAGAAAACATAGGATAATATTAAGCTAGGGACTTAAAAAAGTGAAAAAGTTGAACTTATGAAATAGAAAACTTCCTTATTGAAAAAAACCCAAAATACATAAACGTGGATGAAAGACGAACTACAAACTAGGAAAGTATTCACAATCTGGACAGTAGACAGAATGTAAATATCTTAAGTATATGAAGAATTACTGAATAACAATAAAGAAGGATGAACATAAAATTTTAAAATGAGAAAAAGATATAAAAGGCAGTTCACATGCCAGAATCATATAAAAATTTTTCAAATTTACTAACAACAAATGCAAATAAAGCAATAAATCACTCTTAATTATCTCTTAATTCACAGATATTGAAAAGATTCACAAAATCCAATGTAGGTAGGAATGTGCAGAAATGAGGGGAGGCACAGCTGGTGCGTGTGTAAACTGCTACAGACTTTCTAGGTATCAACTGGGCAATATTCATCAACACACAGCATGTGCATACAAACATCTGACCTCTAGAAATTAACTTAGAATATAATTACAAAAAACAACAATAACGATTGTTTTATAGACAAACATCAAATGAGCCTCAGTATGGAATATGTTTTTTAAATTACAATAATACAGTATCAAGCATTGTTCAAAAGGCTAGAATTACAGTGGGGGGAGAAAACAAAGCCCCTAACCTATTGGAGCTTATATTCCAGCTTATATATCAAACAAATGATAGATTTAAAATGTATACAAGTGCCCTGAAGAGCTAAATAGCTAGAAAGTAAAGTGAGGCAGAGGGAAGAGAGGATCTTTTGATTGGACGATCAGGGCAGATATCTCTGATGAGATGAACTGAGCAGAGACCAGAATCAACTGAGGAAATGAGCCTTGCACATATCTGGAAGAACATTCCTGCTGAGGACAGAGCAAGTGAAACCACGTTAGAGCTTTCTTCAGCTAGTTAAGAAACAGGAAGGAAGCTGGTGGGGATGAAGCAGAGCAACTGAAGGGAAGGAGGGGAGGCTGGGGACATGGCAGCACAGATTTTGTAGGCCTCAAATGCCATAGTGATAGGTAATTTGGTACAGAGTGCAGCTGGGGCAGCAGATGGCGACCTGTAAGATACGGTGGTCAGGGAAGGCCACATACGCTAAAGAGCTGAATTAGGAGCAGAGACATCAACGTTGAGAAGGAATCAGCCACGGAAAGATCTGGGAGATGAGTGTTCCAAACAGAGTGAACAGCTAGTGCAAACGTCTGGCGACCAAAAAGAGCTTAGTCTGTTTGAGGAAGAGAAAAATAGCTGTGTACCTCATACATACAGAAAGCAGGAGAGGAGAGTCGTATGGGAGGAGGTTTAAAGAGTGGGCAAGAGCATTTCAAAATTTTACAAGTGTCAACGACCAGTTTGAGACAGGAGATAGACAGGATCTTATTGCCATTTTAGGAGAGCCATTGGCTGCTCTGGGGGGATAGGCACTGGTGGGGCAAAAGTGGAATAAAGAGACACATTAGGAAGCTGAGTAATGATCCAGAAGAGAGAGCGTGGTGCCTTGATTTAGTTTGAAGAGAAATGACCATTCAAGATATACTTTGGAAGCAGACATGTGAGGACTCGCTAATGGACTTGACAGAGGCGTGAGGAAGGAGACGACTGAAGGATGATTGCAAGGATTTTGACCTAAGCCACTAGATAGATTTTGACAGAGTTATGAAGACCAGGAGAGGAAGAGTTTTGGTGAAGAAAGCAGAAATCCTGTTTTGGACATGTTATTTAATCACAAACCTCATCAGTTAAAACAAATGAGCATGCACCTTAAATATATGTATTTCTTTATTGATATTTATGCTCACTCTAAAGTATACATAATAAAAATTGTAAAAGGATAAAGATAAAATTAACAATATTTTAAATAATTTTTATTTTTTATCAATAATAAAACCCATTTTTCTCTCATGAAAGTTAACTTTATTATAATATATTAACTATTAATATATTTTAGTGAAAGCAATATTACCGAAAATTATTGAAAATGTTAAATATTTTCATTACTGACTGCTTCAATATTTACGAAAGTGTTGACTTAGTATCATGTATAAATGATTCAAAGACATGATTCTGATTTATTTATTTCAGTACTTGTTTTGAATGATAGCTCTTAAAGATACCTCACAAAGATCCAACATACACCAAATACAATATACACTTAGAGCAGGTTTATCATTAATGTTGGTGGCTATCAATCTATATATGAAATAATCTTCTTCATAAATCTTATTTTGGCAGTTTCTTTAGATAGCAATTGTATGCAGCTGATGACAAATTTGTACCAGGAATAGAAGTGTCACTCTGCCATCTTCTTCCTGATAGGCTCTGCAATCTTCAATTTTCAAAGGTCTTTTAGGCATCTTGCAAAGTGATTGAGTATTTTGTGAGAGTTAGTATAGTTAAAATTAGATTATAACAATTCTTAAATCAACTTAACTTGACATATGTAAAATGTATGAATTAAGACAATTCTTTTAACTCTCACTTTTTGGAATTCCCAATCTGTCTCAGCATATTGTGGACTATACATGTCATGTGACCATCTGATGTAGGAATAAATTAGGGTTTTTAAAATATTAAATACTAGTAAAGTTTAGAATTAAATATTAGAAAACTTTTATATTGAATACTAGTATAGTTTAATTTTCTTATTTGTTCTATGTAGAAATGAATATGAATTGAAGCCTAATATTCTTTTCTCTTACCTCACATCTTGTATGTAGGTAGCCCACTTTAGAGATCCCTTTGTGAGATAACAACTGCCATCATAAATCCCAGATTAAAGCACTGAGTAAGCTAGCTCTTGAGTAATTATGATATACATCGTAGATAACTTGACCTGTGTCATCATATCATCTTCAGTGCTTTGAAAGAGAAGTTTATAGCCAAGGATCAAATCTGAAGAATAATAATAAAAAAAGATTGGTGTTCATTTATTCCAATTTTCTCCTTATTTTGAGTACTTCATAGGATTGTACTTTCTGACCCTTTTGTAGCCATAGGACTTGCATTGGCCAACGTCATGAGAGAAGCAATGTGTATCATTTGGAGGCAGACACTTTAAGAACTAGTTCATAAGTTAACATATTTTATCCTGGTAGACCACGTCAAAATGGAGCCTTCAACAGCCTGTGCCCCTAAGTGACAACAATTATTAGAGACCCTGCCCTCACCCACCTGCATTGGACGTGTATGGAATATGAAATATATATCTTTATTGTTTAGATCTCTAAGACTTTGAGCTTGTTTGTTTTCTCTGAGTATGTTCTAAGGATAACTTAAACTTTCCTGATGGATAAGAGTTATATTTATTATGATTAGAACTGCACTTATTATCAATTTAAAAAAATTAGACATCAGACATATTCTGGAGAGAATCATATAAGGCCAGGAAAGTAACTTGGGTAATAATGCTACCGCATGTTCATGGGAAAGTGAGTTCCCCACTCTGTATTCAGGAAACAATATCTGTTGCTTCTTTGACCGCTCCCCATATTGCTAACATTACCGTTTATCACTCTTTACTTCATATGTATATAACCACATTAGTGTTGACTTAAAAATTTGGCAAAAACATAGTTATTATGCACTATGAGCCTGTTCAATGAACTGGATATTTAAAAATTATTTTTTGCTTTATAGAGATAATACAAGCACATGACTGGCAAGTTGGAAAATGCAGAAGCACAAAATTACCAATATCTTCATCAAACAGAGAGAAATACTACTAACATTTTGATGTATTCTCTTCTAATTTTTGTGAAAGTACGAATTAACTTTTAAAAATAGAAAAATGGATGTCAAAATTCCTTGCCCTGTGCTTTATCCAGTATCTCACCACTTACTACAAACTCCATCTACCCCCTTGGTTCAAGCCCTCATAATTTATTGCCAGGATGATCAAAATAGCCACCTAACCGGTCACCTTGCTTCTGCTCTTTCACTTCCAAAGTCTGTTTTCAACATAGCATCCAGAGTCATGCTTTTGCCTCGAGATAAAAGCCATACAATGGGTAGTAAGGTCCTATATTTTTTTCTCCTTGCTCTCATTATTTATCTGAGTTTATTGTTTACTAATCTTCTTCTCCTTCCAGTCACACTGTTCTCTCTGTTCCTCAAACTTGGGGATATTCTTCTGCCTTAAAGCTTTGATCACGCTCTTCCCTCGGGCTGGCAAGCTCTTCTACCAGATGTCAACTTTGCTAACTCCTTTCTCTGTGAGGGTTACCCTGACCACTCTATTTAATGCTGCAAATTTTCCACCCCCTTCCTCGTATTCCCAAGCTCTTTATTATGTTTTTCATTTTTTTTTGTACCAAGCACCTATTGCCTTTTACATATCATGTAAGTTACTTATTTATTGTTTATTTTTCTATCTTTTCTCATTAGGTTTTTCTTATAGCTTCATTGAGGTATAATTTTCTAAACTGTAAAATTCATCCATTATAAGTGTACAAGTGAATGATTTTTAGTAAATTTATAGAGTTATGTAACCAGTGCCAATTTTAGACCATTTCCATTGCCTCAAAGAAGCCCCTTGAGCTATTTGTCAATAATCATCATTTATTTTTCCAGCCCCAGGCAACCACTGATCTGCTTTCTGTCTATAAATTTGCCTTTCCTGGACATTTCAAATAAAATAAATCATATAGTACATAGTCTTTTGCATCTATCTTCTTTTATTTAGCATAATGTTTTGGAGTTTCATCCATGTTGTAGAATGTATAAGTACTTTGTTCCTTTTTATTGCTAAATAGTATTGTGTCATATGGATATACCACATTCTGTTGATCTAACATCAGTTAAAGGACACTTGTATTATTTCTATTATTTCCCCTTTGGAGATGATATGAATAATGTACCATTTTACGTTTCCACTTAAATGTATTAGGATTCTACTTTCTCCAAATCCTTACCAAAACTTAGTATTGCCTATATTTTATATTATAGCCAATGACATCTCATTATAGTTTTAATTTACATTTTCCTAATGATAAATGATGTTGAGCATTTTTTTCTGTGCTTATTAGCCATTTATTTGTCTTTTTTGATAAAATATCTCTTCAATTTGTTTGCCTATCTTTGTTTGTCTTCTTGTTATTGAGTTCTAAGAATTATTTCTATATTCTGTAGGTTTGATTTGCAAATATTTTCAGATATGTAAGTGAAAGTATTTCTTCCCTCTGTGGCTTGTCTTTTCATTTGCTGAACATTGTCTTGAGGCAAAAATGATTTAAATTTTGATGAATTTATCAATTTCGTTTTCTTTAGGGCTCCTGCTCGTGTTATCAATTTGCCTAACCAAAGATCATGAAAGTTTCCTCCTATGTTTCCTCCTATGTGTTGGGGTCCTCCAGATCACCATCAGTTCTGATGATTTTCTAGAAATATAGGACTCAGAAAAGTGATCATACTCAGCATTATGTTTTATTACAGGGAAAGGATACAGATTAAAGTCAGCAAAGGACAAAGGCATAGAGGACAGAGTCCATGAGAAGACAGTTATCCTCTCCCAGTAGAGATATATGGATAGTGCTTAACTTTTCTAGCAACAATGTGTCACAATGTGCACAAAGTTTTTCCAATTAGGGAAGCTCATCTGTGCCTTCACATCCAGGATTTTTACTGGAGCAGTCAGAGAGGCATAGAATATTTGTGTGACTGACCTTAGCTGCTGAGTCTCCAGTCCCTTCAGAGGTCAAGTGGTACTCTGTGATCCAGGACCCCAGGTGAATAAAAAACAGGCCTTCACTATAAATCACGCTGGTAGCATTCACTATCTGGTGTGGCCCAAGTGCCCACATATACAAAAACACTCTTATCTGTCAGGATATTCCAAGGGCTTAGATGTTATCTCTCAGGAGCCTGTCAAGGGCTGGTCCTTTCTTCGGAATGTGCAGGGTTTGAGCACCCCAAGCCCATGGAGTTAACCCTTTACTGCACAGTTTTCTTTTAGAAAAGTTTCATTTCTTATCCTTAGGTCTCAGATACAGTTGAGTTAGCCAGAATTTTCTAAAGCCTTAAATCCAAGTAATGGAAGAATTAACCAACTTTGTACACAGTTACAAAGCATGTTGGGAATGACTCAGGTAGAAAAGGCTCTCTCTAGTTGACAGAGTTCGTCAAATAGGTATCTACGTGAGTGCCTTTCCAAGCTGAGAGAACATCCTCAGCAAAAGGTTATGGCAGGAATGTGTTGGCATATTTTAGAAAAAGTGAGGAACCAGTGAGACTGGAAGGAGGGAGAGAGTGATTAGAAATGATATCAGGGAAGAAATGGTGGAGAACCACATATAGTCCTTTCTGACATCGCAAGAGTTTCACTCTTAGAAGAGTGAGGAACTTGAAGATACCCATTTAAATTAGCAAAAATAACATAAATAATGCCAGAACTCTTATCTTTACTATGAATTTAGATACCATGAGCCATTTCTTTTCCCTGTTTATCAAAAAGGAGAATGCTGATAAAACCATACACATATTTGCAGAAGTCAGAGAATAGTTTTGCTTAAATGAGTGCATAAATATAATGTTCAAAAGTATTTCTTATAGGGATTTTTAAATACCATGAAGATATTTTCCCCCCTTGGGAGGTAAGATTTTTAAGCACTGTGTTTTGAATATATTAACTATTATATTTCTTTTTCCTGCCCAAATATGTTAAAATCTTGGAAATTATTCCCTAAAATTGTGTACCTATCTCCCTTCATTTCTTCCTTCTATTCTTTCTTCCTTCTTTCCTTTTATAAAATGAATAAAATATGATTCTTGCCCTTAAGGACTCCATGCGCCAGTGAAAGGAGAGAGATTTTTTTTTTCCTTCTTCTCCGCAAAGCCCCCCGGCATATAGTTGTAGATTTCTAGTTGTGAGTCCTTCTAGTTGTGGCATGTGGGACACTGCCTCAGCATGGCCTGATGAGCAGTGCTACGTCTGTGCCCAGGATCTGAACCGATGAAACCCTGGGCCGCTGAAGCAGAGGGTGCAAACTTAAGCACTTGGTCATGGGGCCGGCTCCGGGAGATAGATTTTTTTAAATCAATATTTACGATACAATGTGAAAGGTGCTTTAATAGATGTAAAGTGTTTTGAGAACACTGGGACAAGCACAGCTTACACCCAAGAAATCAAAGAAAGCTTAACAAGAGGTGGTGATGGATTTTGCTGGGGTTTACAGCCTGTACAGAAGATGAACAGGTAAATAAGAAATTTCCAGAATGAGAGAAAAGTTTTTAGAAGGCTATACAAATTTGAAAATTCAAAATATGATCCAAGAACAGCTCAGGGAATGGTAGGTAATCAGGTAATTTGTGGCCGTATTTTAAATGGCTTCTGAACTATAATAAGGATATTGAATTTATTCTGTAAGAATAAATTCAGGAACCTATAAAAGGATATTATTTTTATGATGTGTTTTCCAAAGTGTAAAAGTAAAACATGTTCATTGTAAAACGTTTGAAAATTATAGAAAAAGCCAAAGGACTTCTGAGCTATTTAAGGCAAAAAGTTGAGTAGATTAGACATCCATCGTAGTAGAGGTTTACAAGATGGATATGAGACATACAGCGAGGAGCTAATTGCAGCTAGAGAGAAGGGAAGAGACAGAATTCATGGTCTTTTCAGGTAGAATCTTCTGAACTTGACAGCTTATGAGAAGCAGCGAGCAAGAGGGAGGAGCTGATGACAAACCTGAGGTTTCTGGACTACGTAAACGTGGTAGATGATAAAATATTACTTGAAAGAGTTCCTACAAGAGCAGCAGAGGTTTTCAGATGGAGGCGTGATTCAGTTACATTCTTATGAACGTGAAGCCTTATAGGACATTCAGATACAAAGCATTAGACCACCAAAAATGCACATCTGAAGGAAAAGGAGTCACGAATTTGTCAGGTTTAACAGTACAGATTGGTAAGTGGGTGAAAAGAAGCCTTGTTATTTCAGGGATGACCCTATGGTCCGTGTGACCGGTCAGAAGAAATATGTGGGTCTCAAAGAACAGTGACATAGAGGAGGAGCCTGTCAAGCCAAAAAACCCCATCTCTGTTGGAGAAGAAGGAGAAACGGGGGTAGTGTATTGATGAAAAGAAATGACATAGCGCTAGACCGAGAGAGAAACGTTTGCTTCAGGACATAGTTTGTAGTAGATTATTAATTATATTACAGCCCTAGATACTGAAGGCTTATTATGCGCCACGCTCTCTGCATATAGATTTGGGTGTGTAAATATACATAATACATACATGAATATATTTTATATATGTGCATGTCTCTACATAAATATATGTGAATATATATAATGCAACACACGTAATTAATACTTTATATATGCTCATCTATACATAAATTTAGTGTTCATATGTGTACAGGTACAAATATATATTTAATCTTATTTAAATTATTTAATTCATTATATTTATAAAAATTTTTAATCCTTGAAGGTATCTTGTGAGAGTATTATTTCCATTTTCAGGGTCACCGATTTGCCATAGGACCTACCTCTACCCCAGGGATGAAACTATAAGTTTATTCTCACTCTGCCCACCTGAAGAGTTTACAAAATTCTATAGCGAATTCCATCCTTATAGAACCATCAATCATTTTAAGAAGTTTTATAATAATTAACTGAATGTAGTTTGACTATACAAATTGGGTTGCTAAAGTAAACACAAACAAGAAATAACTAGCATTAGTTACACGTTTGTTCTATCTTTTAATAACATCCATTATTACTGATTTCAACTTCAATTTGATAGGTGTGACATTGGCGAATTAACTCTAAAACTGGCTGAATAAGTGTATTGAATAATGATACTTAGTGAATTATGCATTATATGAAGATGACTTTTACAGATTTGATGCATGTATGAGAATTCATGTGGCAAAAAATTATGCCTATTTTAATGCCAACATAATTATTTTATGGTTAATTGAATTTAATTTTCTTCAGGCTTAATTTAGTCAGCCAGGGACGTGGCAGCAAAATTGAGAAAATCTGAAAATTATAGTGTAGTATTCAAGTTGCATTTATTCATATTTCATAGGTTTTAAATATTCAGACAAAACAAAAACTTTTTCCACTTTTTATGTATTCACAACAAAGATATTGCTTCATACAGACTCAAGAGGAATGAAATTATGTAAAATTCTAATGAAATATGGCCTGTCAAATTTTTTAAAAAGAATTTTAGCCAAATGAAAACAGAGCACTAGTATCTCTCTACGTGAGCTTACATTCATAAAGATTTACTAAAAACAAGCATTAAATGTCTAAAGTAGAGTTTTTCTCCATGTTTACAACGTGTTCTGGTGAGCTTCATGGGTATGAAGCTGCTCTTGAGATCCAGGACAGCCAAAATCCACAGATGTTGCAAATTGAAAAATGTTTATATCTGCATTTTAAAAAGAAGTCAAACTTATGATGTCCCCAAATTTAAAATGGATAATAGTTTATTAAATAAATATAAATTTTCTCTGTCTGTGTCAGTGGCCTGTGGTTGAACACTTTCAGAATGAAATTTGGTAAACTTAGATACTGAGTTTCATTTAAAAAATTTACTGGAATTATATTGATTTGTTAACATGCAAAAACTAAATGTGTGGCTACATTCTTTAAGGCATAATCTGATTTGAAAAAAATGTTGAATGTTTTTTCTATAAAAACTTTGGAACCGGGACCGGCCCATGGCCAAGTGGTTAAGTTCTCGCGCTCTGCTTCGGGAGCCCAGGGTTTCGCTAATTGGACCCTGGGTGCAGACATGGCACCGCACATCAGGCCACACTGAGGCAGCATCCCACATGCCACAACTAGAAGGACCCACAACTACAATATACAACTATATACTGGGGGGCTTTGGGGAGAAGGACAAAAAAAGATTGCCAACAGATGTTAGTTCAGGTGCTAATCTTAAAGAAAACAACAACCTTGGAAACATTTTTTGTTATTTAAGATCTGACACCTCAGCTACTATATGATTTGGCTTCTAGCATACCTTTAGGCCATGGACTACAGGTCAATAAGAAGTTACCTTTTCAGCATAATTAAACATTAGTTTAAAAAAAATATTTGAAGTTTAAAATGTAAAAGAATTTTAAAAGTTTAGGGCAGTTTTGTGTGTGGGCTTGAATGGAATGCTTTTTTTCCCTAAAATTTACTCAAGCAGGCCTTATTTAGAGAAAAAGTTTATAATAGGTACATGAAAAATAAGCTAAAGAGGTTCAGATAAGAGAAAGTTCAGCTGGATTATTTTCAAAAGCTGTAGAGGAAAATAACTGCCAGAAAAGTTTTCGTGTTGTTTACCGAAGTGGAGATGTTCCAAAATGTGGACATTTTTGCACAATGAAGTACATTATTCATAAGTATAGTGGGGTTGCACACTTAAAAATTTCTAACTTATTTGTTGTTAAGTACCAACCTTGACTACGCAATGCAAAGTTAGAAAATGGAGTGCTGGCACATGTTTTTGCATATAATAATATAAATATAGATTATTCATATGCTTCCTTCATTTTATAAGCAAAAAGAAATGACTGAGCAAGAGACAAAGTAAAAATTATATTTTTTATTGGCTGCTAGATTTTCAAGTGCTGTGGAATGGATTTCCATTTTAGTTAGCAACATTAATTTCCTAAATTCATTTTAATGGGTACAAATTATTGGTCAATTATTTAACACTGAACAATATTTACTAAAGGAAAAAAATTAAAACTTTTGCCTTAAGTTTAGTAGGTTATGTTTTTGTATATTATGATACTGATAAATTTTGTAGGCACTGCTAAATGACTAGTAAGTGTTGAAAATGGGAGAGAAAGTAACTTCAAATAAGGTGCAAAAAATTCTGAAAAATTATTTTTAGAAATGTCTACTATCTTTGATGCAATATTCAAGCTCTTGAATTTAAAAACTTTACATTTTAATTGGGACATCTACTTTGTTTTAGTCCTAATAGATATTTGGAACCATTGCACCTTTTTAAAACTAAGATTTTAGCAACAGCCATGAGATGAAATTTATTTAAATAAAACATACCTTTTTCACATGAAATAATACTTCTAAAATGACAACAGATAGTTATTATTTTACAAGATTTTGTTGTTATTTTAAAGAAAAGTAATTTATTAGGAAACAGGGCAAGTTTTCTACTAAGCTATGTAATGAAATTAGCTGTCCAGCTTTCTGATTCTCATAAAGAATACTCAGGTCTAAAGAGTTTTACTCTAGGTTAGAAGGGTTGGTTTTAGTGATTCAGCATATGCGTCAGTTAAGGAAAGAACACCTGCCCCCTTACCATGTGTGAACTCTAACCACAGATCAAAGGACGTTTTTTTTTCACTTCTCTATCGACATCAGGAAAAGTTTAAAACATTTTTTCCCAGAACTCCTGAAATCAAATCACTCGAGTTTTGAATTAACTGTTCATTAGCAGAAAGCACTCTGATTTTGAACATGAGTAACGGTTACTAATGTAAACATATTTCCATTTAAATTCCTATTTAAATATAACGTATGTATTTATTCCAGTAATTAAAAAAAATCCGCAATGATTTAACGTGTTCAAAGAGTCTATAGAATCTTCACGAGAATGGAAATCTGAACTTGTCTTAGATCAGACACAGGCTGGCCCTTCCTCTTTCCCTCCCTCCCTCCCTTCTATGCCCCTCTACTCAGTCAGATAAGATTGGATACGTTTACAGATGCTCTTTGACTGTAACGTACTTCGAGTACCCGTTCTGGGCTGTAGTAAAACACGAGGAAGTGGGTGTAAAAAATAAACCCCACTGCCATCAAGTTTTTCATTCAAAGAAAGGACAAATAATTAAGAGGATAGTAATAAAGACGGCACCTAAAAAAAATTCCAGATCAACTCTACACGCACTGCATACTTTAAAAAATCAGAGGAACGAGGTGGCTGCGACCCTAGGGACCAGGCTAGACCGGCGGCAAGTTCGGCCAGGAGCGGGCTCCGGGGTCGCGTTAACGCAGGCGCACCTCCCGTTGGCTGGTCGGGAAAATACACCGCCGTGGGACCGGCCTGGAGAGGGCGGGATGCAAATCTCGGGAGACCAGCTCCTCGAGACACGTCGGGTCAGAACGGAGGGGCAGCGGCAGCTCCGGAAAGGTCAGCCCACGCTGTGCAGAAGCGCGGCGCCGCGGTGCACGCCCGCGCCCCCGTCCTCGCCGCCCGCGCTCCCGCCGCCGCGCGCTCTCACCACCCGCTGCCTCTCCAGGTGCATCGGGGCCACCACGGCTGCGGGGGCTCACCCAGCCTCCCTCCCTAACCGCCCTGGGGATCCATTTTCTTTTTTCCCCTCCACCCTGCCCCCGCATAATTTGCCCATTTTATTACAAAGTAACTTTCTACATTTCTAGTAAATCTGTTATTTTTAGAGTGAGGCAATACCCTAGATCAACGGAACTAAGCTCCTCGTTTTATAAAGGCAGTGAGCTATCCAAAGGCATGTTTTTGTGCAATTATTCCCCTCACCGATGATTAATAAAAACATTAGAAATTTCTGTTTCAGAGTTATTTTCAAATAGGATCAACTTTTATCATTCTTAATGGTAGTTACATATAAGGGAACAGATAAATAATCAAATGAATAAATGAATCTCCAAGAATAGCCATTTATTCAGCTAACACTGTGAGTGTTAATACCTGCCTGCACTGGCAGCAGTCGAGATGGGTAAATCACCGTGGCTCTCTCAAAGACGTCAGGGTGTCCTCAAGAAGTCAGACATAACACTTACAGTGATGTCATGACTTGCTCTGCAATGACCTGTGCTCAACAGATTTTGTGATCATTCCTGGACTGATACAGTTTTTGTCAACTGTTAATTAGAGCATCTGAATTTTCAGATAATATATCTAAGATAATTAGGTATCTGAATTTTCAGATAATATACCTAAGCTAATAACCATTAAAGATAAAAGGAAGAATGGAAATTTTAATTTCTGCTATTAAGAAGGTTCTCTTCTTACTTGGAACAATAAACCATTCATTGGCAAGTCCTCATTAAAAAGTTGACAGTGAAATTAAACACTGATAGAGGGCATTCATCTGACAAGTGATCTGTAGCGTTGTGTTTTTACTGTTGGCCTTCATGCTAGTTGCTTTTCTAATTCAGATTCCTTTGAAAAAAGCAGAATTATTCAAGGAAGCATCATGTTTTTAAAAAACCACAGGCTCACTGCTCAGTAAAATTCAGCAGCTCCTTTTTACTAAAGTAACCTGTTGATGAATGTTATTTTCATCCTATTTATTAAGAGTAACTAAAAAAAAGAAATCGTGCCAAACTTTCTGGAGAAAATAACTTTTGTTGCAAACTGACCAGAATTGATTTGGAAATTCATTATTATTAGGTTATTTTTGGTAGATATTGATAGCCTTCAGTCCTTGGAAATACATGATCTCATACAGTGAAAGAAAACAGATCAAATTTTGCCAAATGTAAAACACTTATTTGCAAGCGGGCCTGTGTGTCAGTTTGATGTAGTCTCAGTTATTTGTCTTTTTAGATGCTCTGACAGCACCTTTCATGAAAGGTTCATTAGAGACTGTTGCAGCAATATTCCAGCAACAAGATCCAGCTACCCTTCTAGTTAGGTGAAAAAACTGCTTTGAATCAGCCGCTGAACCAAGACTGTGAAGCATAGCGCCTTTGATGGGCTCACTCAATTCTGGTACCCCTTTGCAAGATCAGGAGCGCCTCTGCTACATTTGGAACTAAGCAACACATCTCGAACACCACTCATCTCACCAATGAAGCAGTCTTGCTAATGCCCATTATTCTACTTAAGAAAACTTCTGTGTTAATAGGAGATAAATGTAGGTGGCATTTGTGGCAATTGTTTCAAGAGTATGGACTTCCAATTAATCTTTTTTTTTTTTTTTTAAAGATTTTATTTTTCTCCTTTTTCTCCCCAAAGCCCCCCGGTACATAGTTGTATATTTCGTTGTGGGTCCTTCTAGTTGTGGCACGTGGGACGCTGCCTCAGCGTGGTTTGATGAGCAGTGCCATGTCGGCGCCCAGGATTCGAACCAATGAAACACTGGGCCGCCTGCAGCGGAGCGCGCGAACTTAACCACTCGGCCACCGGGCCAGCCCCCCAATTAATCTTTTGAGTGTTAACTAGTCACTCTGGGTTTATATTTCTGATTAGTGTACTTCAAATATTAACATTTTCCTCATCTCTTTCCCAGGGCTATAGTTTAAAACTATCGAATACATACAGATGTATCTCATTGTCTGTGTTGAAGCACTGTAACTAAATTACACACACATTATGATAATATTAAACATTTATCTTGGCACGTGTCTCAGATGTTCTATTTATCTCACTCTTGGTGGAGCAAATCTATCCATAGAGTTGCTTTTGTTTTGTTTTGTTTTTACATTTATAGTTTAACTAACTCCTAAATTTGTAAGTTTCCCAGGGTGATATGTAGTTCTGACTTCCCTTTATCTGTTTAGTGATTTGTAACAATATTTCTCAAATCTAAGCAAACTTTGGAATCTACTAACGAAATTTAAAATAAAAAATTCCTGGGTTCCACCCTGGAGAATCTGATTTAGAATTTCTGTAGTATAGCCCAAGAATCTGTATTTTTATATTTTTCCCAAATAATCCTGGTCCAGCCTGTTGACAAACAGTTATTTAAGAGGAACCAGGTAGGACCATCTCTGCTTAAGGATGACCATTTGCTATTAGAAACAATAGATCAAGAACTGAGCTTGGGTTCCCTTCCCAAGTTTTCCACATCTTAGTACGCCTCACTCTCTTCGTGCCCCAGCATAGCAGTCTGGAAGTCATTTTGGTCTCATTTTCTACTTTTCCTTCACCAGTTTGTGGAAGGCCATTTCAGTGTGTGCAGCTGCCATGCCACTCAGTCCCTCGTCACTGTGTACATCACCGCAGCACCTGTCACACATCTCATTGCCGCTGGTGTCTTTTGTTACTCTGCAAGTAGCTCTCAGGAGAACTTCCATAGCACAATAGCACTATATTGCCTCCAGTTTGAATCCACTCTCTTTAAGTACTCTTCAACCACTCACTTTTTATTTTGTAGTCAGATCATCTTGGAAGGACCCTTGATGCCAGATAATCCTTTAACATACATTAGTTTAAATCTAAGAAGTGATGTTTTTACTTTCTGGAATGCCTTTTCTATCAATATTAATAACCAGTCTTCCAGAGCAATCCCATTTGACCATAATCACGCGTCAACTACTACATACGTAAGAGCTTATACTTCAGGTTGTGCATTGCTGACTTCATTAGCTTGAGAGGACCATCAAGGTGACTCGAGGATGCGCAAATTACCAAGCTTTAAGCACGTTACCAATAGCGAAACCTAGGATTGCATTTAAGCTTCTCTTTTTCCTTTTAGTAGAAAAAGGAAATGCTGTTCAATACAGTAGCTAGTAGCCATATATAGCTACAGTAATGCTTCTCTTAATGACGGAGATGCTTTCTGAGAAATGCGTTTTTAGGTAATTTCATCATTGTGCGAACATCATACAGTGTACTTACACAAACCTAGATGGTACAGCCGATTACACACCTAGGCTATACAGAACTGGTCTTATGGGATCACTGTCGTATATGCAGTCAGTTGTTGACTGAAAGGTCGTTATGGGGAGCCTGAATGTATCGAAATTTAAATTACAGGTGAATAAATTTAAAAATTCGGTTCCTTAGTTACATTTGAAGTGCTCATGAGCCTCATGTGGCTATTAGCTGCAGTGTGGGGCAGCTCAAAGCATATGTGCACCATTGCTGAAAGTCCTATTGGACAGCGCTGCTCTAGAGTCCCTCTGGGAGTCCCAAAGGTGGGAAGAGGCCACATCTATCAACATCACCCACTGCCTCTATCTCTGCTTTCATCACTCTCTTAAGGATTTATGCAGTTTGAGGGTTGTCAGTTTTCCTCAGCCTGCTTCTACTACTTCAGCTGGTCCATGCGTGTTTCTGTGTTTGATTCAGGCTTTCTCAATCTGTCCCTCGTGTCAAAAGTTGCACTGCAGCACATGCATAGTACATGCACACACGCTTATTTAAATTAAACTTTATTTTGAGAGGATTGTAGATTCATGTGCAATAATAATAAGCAATAATATAGAAAGATCCCATGTGTCCTTCACCCGGTTTCCTTCAATCATAACATCTGACAAAACCATAGCATAACGTTACAGCCAGGATACTGACATTGATACACTCGAGATACAGAACATTTCTACCGTCATATCACTCCTGTTGCTCTTTTATAGACACATTCACTTCCTTCTCACTTCCCCCATCCTCTCCTTAACCCCTTTCAATCATTAATCTGTTCAGCATTTTTCTAATTTTGTCATTTCAAAAATGTTACATAAGGAGAATCATACAATATGTAACCTTTTGGGATTGACTTTTACACTCAGCACAGTTCTCTGGAGATTCATCAGGTTTTTGAATAAATTAATAGTTCATTCCTTTTTATTGCTGAGTAGTATTTCATAGTACGGATGTACCTGATTTGTTTAACTATTCATATGTTGAGGAACATTTGGTCTGTTTCCAGTTTTGGGCTATTATGAATAAAGATGCTATAAACATTCGTATACAAGTTTTTGTGTGAAAATAATTTTTTATTTCTCTGGGATAAATGCCCAGGAGTGAAATGCTGGCGGTTGCATGTTCAGTTATTTCTTAAGAATCTGCCAAACTGTGTTCCCAACCGCTGTACCATGTTACATCCCCACCAGCGCTGTACAAGTAATTCAGTTTCTCTGCACCCTCACTGGCATCTGCTGTTGTCATTATTTTTTATTTCAGCCATTTTGATAGATATGGAGTGATATCTCACGGTGGTTTTAATTTGCACTTCAGTGCTCGCTAACAATGTGCTCATGTGCCATCTGTATATCCTCTTCAGTGAAATGATTTTTCATATCTTTTGCCCATTTTCTAATTGGATTGTTTGATTTTTTTTTACTGTTTGATTTTGAGAGTTCTTTATAAGTACTAGATATAAATTCTTTACCAGATATATGATTTGCAAATAGTTTCTCCCAATCTGTAGTTTGTATTTTCATCTTTTTCACATTGGCTTTTACAGAGCAAAAGTTTTGAATTTTTATGAAGTTCAATTGATGAAGTTTTCTTTTTTGTGTGTGTGGATCATGCTTTTGGTGTCAATTCTAATAACTCTTTGCCTAGCCCTAGGTCCTAAAGATCTTATGCTTTTTTTTGTTCTAAAAGTTTTTTAGTCTTACATTTTATTTCATGATCCATTTTGCATCAACATATATATATTTACAATGTGAGGTTTAGTACCAGGTTTATTTTTTTTTGCCTGTGAATATCCAATTGCCCCAGCACGGTCTGTTTAAAAGGCTATCTTTCCTCCAGTGAATTGCTTTTGCAACTTTGCCAAAAATCGGATGGGTTTATTTCTGTGGGGCTGTTTTTTTTTTTTTTTTTTTTTAAAGATTTTATTTTTTCCTTTTTCTCCCCAAAGCCCCCCGGTACATAGTTGTGTATTCTTCATTGTGGGTTCCTCTAGTCGTGGCATGTGGGACGCTGCCTCAGCGTGGTCTGACGAGCAGTGCCATGTCCGCGCCCAGGATTCGAACCGACGAAACACTGGGCCGCCTGCAGCGGAGCGCGCGAACTTAACCACTCGGCCACAGGGCCAGCCCCACTGTGGGGCTGTTTTTAGGTACTACTACATTTTGTTTCATTGATGTATCTATCTATGCTTGGGCCCCAGTATCACAGTCTTGATTATGGTAGTTATACTGTAAGTCTTGGACTTGAGTAGTGTAGTTCTCTCTACTTTATTCTTCTTTTTCAAGTTTTTTTTTTCAGCTTTTCAGTTTCGTTTCCTTCCCATATGCATTTTAGAATAGTCTTGTCTACTTTTACAAACAATCTTGTTGGAACTTTGATTTGAATTGCATTAACCTTTATACCAATTTGGGGAGAATTGACATCTTTGTTATATTGAGTGTTCCAATCCATAAGCACAATACTTCTCTCCCATTTTTCAAAGATCTTCTTTGAATTCTCACATCAGTTTTTTTTTTTACTTTTCAACATACAAGTCCTGTACATGCTTTGTTAAATTTACAATTATTTCGTTTTTTTAAGTGATTATAAATTATATTTTCAATTTGAGTGTCCACACATTCGTTGCTAGTTATAAAAACGCAATTGACTTCTGGATGTCAATCTTGTATTCTCTGACTTTGGTGAATTCACTTAATAGTTCCCAGGAGTTTTTCTGTTGATTGCTTGAGATTTTCTAAGTAGATAATGATGTCATTTGCAAATAGGGATAGTTTCGTATCTTCTTTTCTGAGACATATGCCTTTTCTTTTCTTTTTTTGTCTTATTTCACTGGCTAGACCTTCCAGGACTATGTTGAGTAAGAGCGGTTAGAGCAGACAGCCTTGATTCATTCCTGATCTTAGGAAGAAAGCATTTGGTCTTTGACTATTAAATGTAATGTTAACTGTAGGGGTTTTTCGTAGATTCTCTTTATCAATTTGAGGAAGTTGCCTTGTACCCTAGTTTTCCAGAGAGCTTTTAAATTATTATTATGAATGGATAGTTAATTTTGTCAAATATTTTTTCCGCATAATTTATGTGGTCGTATTATTTTCCTTCTTTAGTCTGTTAATATAGAGGATTACATTGATTGCTTTTTGAATATTGAACCAACTTTATAGCTCTGGGACTAACCACATTTGGTCATGATACATAATTATTTTTATATATTGTTGGATTCCGTTTGCTAATATTTTGTGAAGGATTTTTTTTTCTTTTGCCTGTATTGATGAGGGATATGGTCTGCAGTTTTTTTGTAATGTCCATCTGTTTTTGCTTAATGGTAATACTAGCTTCACAAAATAAATTAGTAAGCATTCTCTATTCTTTTATTTTCTGGAAGAGAGTATGTAGAATTGGTGAAAATACTTCCTTAGAAGTTTGATAGAATTCTCTAGTGGAAAAAATCAGGGCCTGGAGATTTCTTTTTTGGGAATTCTGTAATTAGGAATCAATTTCCTTAATAGTTATAGGACCAAAACAGTTATCCATTTCACATTGGATGAGTTGTAGCATATTGTGTTTCTTTCGAGGAATTGGTTCATTTCACCTAAATTGTCAAATTATGTAGGTTAAGTTGTTCATAGAATTCTCTTTTTACCTTTTTGATGTCTGGAGGGTCTATAGCAATACCCTCTGTTTTATTCCTCCTGTTGATAATTTGTACCTTCTCTCTTTCTTTTTCAGAGTTGCTAATGGTTTGTCAATTTTACTGATCTTTTCAAAGAATCTTTTCTTTGTTTCATTAATCATCTTTTTTTTCTGTTTTTCTTTTGAAGTTCTTGAGGAAGGAGCTTAGATTATTGATTTGAAAATTTTGCTGTTTTTTAATACAAGCATTTAGTACTACACATTTCCCCCTCAGTACTTTCTTATCTGTGTCCCACAAATTTTGATGTGTTGTATTTGCATTTTCATGCAGTTTAGTGTATGTTTATATATATGAAATGAAAATGAAAAATATATATTTCATTTAGTTCAATATATATATGATTAAAAACAAATTTCTCTTGAAATTTTCTTTTGGCTTGCAGATTATTTGGAGGTATGGTGTTTAGTTTTCAAGTATTTGGAGAATTTCCTGTTATCTTTCTGTTATTGATTTTTAATTTAATTCGTTGTGATCAGAGAATACTATGATTCAATTCTTTAAATTTGTTGAGATTTGTTTTACAGCACAGGATATCTTGGTGTATGTCCTGATGGGCATTTGAAAGCAAGGTGTGCATGCTGTTGTTAGGTACATGTTCTGGAAATGCAGATTAGATCCTGTTGTTTGATGGTGTTGCTGTTCTTCTCTATCTTTACTGATAATCTGTCAAGTATGTCTATCAATTGTTGAGAGATGGATGGTGAAGTTTCCAACTTATAATTATGGATTTGACTATTTCTCCTTTCAGTTATATTAGTTTTACTTGACATATTTTGTATCTCTGTTGTTTGGTATATACACAGTTGGGACTGCTATATCTACTTGGTAGATTGACTTTTTTATCATTAGGTAATGACCCTCTCTGTCCATAGTAATTTTCTTTGCTTTGAAGTTTACTGTATCTGATGTTAATATAGTAATGCTGCTTTCCTTTCATAAATGTTT
Source organism: Equus quagga (assembly GCF_021613505.1). Classification (NCBI taxonomy): domain Eukaryota; kingdom Metazoa; phylum Chordata; class Mammalia; order Perissodactyla; family Equidae; genus Equus; species Equus quagga. The sequence goes on from NC_060277.1 coordinate 9,161,500, forward strand.
GCATGATACATCTTTTTCCATCCACTTTCTTTCCACTTGTCTATATTTGAAATGAGTCTCTTGTAGATAGCATATATTTGGCTCATGTTTTTTAACCTACCCTGTCAATCTCTGTCTTTTTATTGATGTATTTAGACCATTTACATTAATGTAACTATTGATACATCAGGGCTTAAGTCTTTGTACGTTAAGGATATTATATCTTTGGTTTTCTGTTTGGTTTCTGTTTTTCGTTTCTTCAGCAGGGGATGGGGTGTGTTGCCTCATTACTGCCGGGTCGGGTAGAAGTTCATGTTCTCCCTTCAGTCTCTGTTGACACCTGAAGGGGAGAGCATCCTTGTTACTGCTGGTCAGAGTGGGAATACTGGCTCTGCACTAGGTTTTCACCAATACCACCCTTGACGAGAGGGCTAATATTACCTCATTACTTTTGACCTCATTACTCATGTTCCACACATGACCTCCATTTACACCATGTGGTGGAGAAGTGCCTCATTACATTGAGCAGTAGCAAAAGTCTTCAATTTTTCACTGGACAGGCTCTGCCATCATGCCAGGCGGGAGATGAAAGAGCATCTCAGTACTGCTGGGTGGGGGTGAAAGTCCAGACTCCCCACTTGCTTTCCCTGACAGAGGATGGGGCTTATTACTGGCTGACAAGGATGCAAGTCTCATCTCTCAGTTTGCCTTTTCTGACACCATCACAGCAAAGAGTGGGTGAGCGTCTTAAATACCTCATCAAGGGTGGGGTTCTAAGGTCTCTACAAAGCCTTTCCTAGTGTGGGTAGTTGCGAAACCAAAATTTTTTCTGTGGTATTTGGCTTGAGTAGAGCGTTTATTGTAAAAAAGTTTGCTGTCTTACTAGGCTATTACTTTCCTGATCTTTTGGCTAGAGAGAAAAGGATTTGTTGGAGTTTCTTTCTGTTTTTTTTTTTCTGTCTGTACCCAGTGGCATTTCTAGGTTGCCAGCTTCTTCAGCTTCAGGTTGGGGATATATGAGGTTAGGAAAATGTATGTCTACTCCATCTTCCCAGAAACCAAAGTCCCGGATGAAGCCTTTTAATAAAACTTTACTGCAAGTTTGAGATTAATATGTCTGACACTCAATAAATATTTGTTGAATGGTTTAATAAATAAATAAAGACATACTCTTCATGGAGCCTAGAAACCCAGGCCCTTTCTCCTAGTTTCATGCAATTTTCTTTCATAGTAATTATCATTTTGTAATCATATATATGTATGATTCTTTTATTAATATCTTTTATTCCAATATATTAAAGGTTTCATGAAGCCTGAGACTACATATCATTTGTTCACCATTACATCAGTAGTACTTTTCATTGTTCTTTTTTTGGCACATAGCATGTGTTCAGTTAATTTGTTGAATAGATTAAAAATGAATAAGTTGATAAATAAATGAAATATCTTTCAGGGCTCCTTTCTGAATGACTATAGAGCTGTATCCTTGCCTGGTGTAACAGTTACTTTTCATGCAACCTCCATATGAAAGAAAGCAGCTTATCTTTTCCATTAGTAGTGCTCCTGGACCATTCCTCCCAACTCTTTAAACTATGTCAGACACATATACACGATAGAAATATTTGTTTGGCACAGGGGGTAAATGGACAAGGCAACTTGCAGCCAGAGGTCACCAGCCAGTCATCCCAGACTCACCTGAGTTGGTTACTTCAAGGAATGAAAAGTTCAATATGGTAGTACATTTGTAACCTATTTGTGGCATACCAAAGTTCATTGGTACAAGTTGTGAAAAAGGTGAGCTTGAATGTATCTTTATTCCAAGTCCAAGTCCACCTTCTCAAGTCCCTATTTTCTCTTCCATAGCTTCTCTTTCTTAGGATTATTGACAAAGAAAATGTCAATGTTTTGTTCATGGAAAACCTCATCCCCATAAGAGGACACTTATCTTTCATCTTGACCAAGAAAATCACACCAGCTTACAACAGTATAACATTATACTGAATTATTCAGTCTTAACCAACATCATATGAAATAATTATGACACCAACAATGGCTAACATTTATTAAACCTTAAATAGATGCCAGGTGCAGGCTATGCACTTAAAAATTGTTTAGCTTTTTTGATCCTCAGAACAACTATTTGAGGTAATATTACTATCATCATTTTAAAGATAAGGAAATTGAGGCACTATTCTAATTTACAGATGAAGATATTACCTATACGGATGAAGAATACAGGTCACATATCTATTAAATGTAGATCCTGGGTTTGAACTTGACTCTAGAGAAGGCATTCTTATCTGTCATATTTACCTAGTTAAATGCCTAGAAATGAATGGAGAGAGGAAGTGTGTGCGTGTTTGGCAGTTGTATCTCTTGAGTGGAATAAAGATCAGCCCTGAAATTCCATCTTGCAGTCTCAACCTCAGGAACAGACCACCTGTCTTTGGTGTTTCAAATAAAAATATACATTGTTTTCCCCCATAAGCAAATATAAGAGTTACAGCTATACTGTGGCCTAATTTAAATCGTGATATATACACACCTTTCTCTCAACTTTTGGATCAGAGACGGTTAGCTGTTCCCCTAACTATGTCTGTTCTCTCCTTCTTCCGTAGTAACAGAGGTTAAGCTGTGAACACAGCTGCCTAGCTAAAAATGATATTGCACAGCTCTTTTGAAGCTTAATGTGGCCTCTTTAAGTTTTGGTCAACGGGTGGTGTTGGTGTTCGATGTGTGAAATTTCTATTACATGCCGCTAAAACAAGAAGAATGTTTCCTCCTCTTCTCCATCTTTCTTTTTCACTAGTTGAAATTCAGACATGATGATAGGAATTGGAGCAGACATCTTAGAACATAAGACAGAAGTCTGATGTTAAAGAGGCCAGAATAGCAACATAGACAAAAACTGAATCCTATGAGGATTCCATATAAACGTTGACAAGTCACCACTGGGTTGTTACTTGAGGGAGAAATAAACATATTTCTTGTTTAAGCAACTGCCATTGGGATTTGTTTCAGCAGCTGAATTTGGGTTCTTGGGGTGGGTTCACAACCATTCATTATTCTGTTTATCCAAGTAGAGAAAGAGTTTTGACTTAAACATACCAATTAATATTAAAGAGAAATCGCTTGGCTAAACTCAGCTGCATTCAAGTCAATGGTTGCCTCAACGTTTTCTCAAGAGCAAGGATTTATATCACCAAAGGAACTCTAGGTTTTTTCCCACCTGAAGAAAGGAACAGTCTTCAGAAAGCAGTAGTCAAATCTCCTTTTCTATAGCACAGAAAACCATTTTTTCTTGGCTACTATCACTTGTATCAAAGATTCAAAAAACTTTAGTAGACTTAGACACCATTCTTTGTGCCTGGCATCAGTGTCTACTGGTTTACGTGTTTTTGTTGTTTGCTATTTGTATGTGACTTCTATCTTCAGCTACCTAGAATGTAAACTTCTCAAAGAAGAGGGATCCTTTGTTTTTGTTTGTTTGATTGATTGATTGTTTTTTTCTGCCATCAGATGGTTTGTGGTATTATGCTCTGCATTTGCAGGATCTCAGTGTACTATCTCAGATGATAGTGACGGATTAATAAGAGTACTGAAAATTCTTTAAATATTATACGTGTCAGCTCAATTTGGTGAGAAACTTTCCTCATTGTTTTCACAACTTTATAGAAATATGTGGACAGTGAGTTCTTTCACAGAAGGGTGATTCAATATTCAGAATGCACTTTAGAATTTTATTGTATTTTAAAATTTCTCAATCTGACTCTTTTGAACATAAAATTTAAAAATATTTATCATTCTTAAAAATAAGTGATATTGAAATTTTATCTGTTGCAGATTTGTTGTGATGAGAAAAGCCTTGTAAGAAAGAGATAATGTGATCTGCAAAAATAAGTTATGCTATTAAGTCACATAGCTATAGAATGATGTTAATCAGTGTTTATTTTAGAATTTTTCCTCACTGAATAAAACTGTAGACATTTTGGGTAGGCGACTTATTATGAATATTGTACTTTATAGAAGGACTTCAGTACATTTAATATATTTTGAAGACAAGATAGATCTTTAATCTTCTCTCTTTACTATATCAATCATTTTTTTAAAAAATTCTTCAATAAATCAGAAAACAAGGGAAGATAAAGTAAGGCAAAAAAAAGAAAAGAAAAAGAAGAAAACCTACAGTATAAATCAGATACAATATTTTACAAATGTAAGAGGGGTGAGTTTCAGGACTGTGCATTTCAACCCAAATACAGATAATGAACACTTTCCTTATCAAATCATCAGTGCGCTTGTGGGAACCAAGGATCCCACTGTCTGTTACAAATGACCAGGCATATTAAAAAGAGAATGCAAATGCTGTGTAACTAATGTGAAACTGAAAAAGTGAAATTTTTCACAAAGTTAAAACATCACTCCCATATACACATAAAATGAACGTGTGAAAGATTTTAACTCTTTAAATGAGAAAACAAGTAAGATATTAACACCATTTCAAACACACACACACACATGCACCCAAAAATACAATCAGAAACACTGAAATGAATTTTCCAGTATTCAAACCCAATTATCATCCTCAAATATAAAATATTTAGGGTTATCTTTTCTGTAAGGCATAGGTCAATTGTATATATACTGGAAAAAATTATTTTTGTTTCAATGAAAAATAGTCATTTGCACTGCTATGGCTAAGTATCATTCACATTTCTACCAATTTTCTATAGGTCAGTATGATGTCTCAAATTTGCATACCTCCATAGAATCAGATAATTCTCAAAATGTCTGCTAGATAATATATAGTTCTCTAAGGAAAGGGCATCTATTATTCTTTTTTGCTCCTTACAAGTCTTGGACAGCTTTTTCTTGACAAGCTTTAGCAAAGTCTTGAGACATGGTATGCAGTAAAGCGTTGACTCCGCAGGCCTTGGGTGTTCAAACTCTGTACGTTCTAGAGAAAGGACTGGCCTTTGCTCCTTGGAATATCCTGCCTGATAAGAGTGTCTTTGTATACCTTGGAACTTGGACCACTCTAGATGGCTTATGTTAACAATATGACTTATTGTGAATGCCGGTTCTTGTTTTACTGGGGCCCTGGGCCATGCTGTATAAGTTTGACCTCCGAGGGGCTTGCTGAACATTGGGTAGTTAAGATCAGTCATATGGGCCCTCCATGACTATGTGACTGACTTCGAATAAAATCCCTGGAAAGCAAGGCTCAGGTGAGTTTCCCTGGTTGGCAATAGTTTGTATATGTTGTCATCCACGATTGCTGGGAGAATTAAGCTCTGTCCATGTGACTCCACTGGGAGAGGAGTGGAAACTTGTCTTGGACTTTGCTCTATGTGCTTTGTTCCTTTGCTGATTTTAATCTGTTTTATCTCTCTGTAATAAACTATAAGTGTAACTATAACAGCTCTTCTGAGTTCTGAGTCCTTCTAGTAAGTTGTCAAACCTGAGGGTGGGTGTAGGGACCTCTGAAATGTATGGTAGATGCATCATTTTGGTGGGACATTCAGGCAGCCATTTAAGGAGGCCCTCAACAGACAGAAGTGAGAAGATGAGAAACTGAGCTTGTTTTTTCACATTAATTCAGTGCTTCTTAGAATGCTCATTTGTCATAGACTGCAGTCACAGCTTCCTGAAGCTGATCGTAGAGGATGTGGGGTAAACTATTTACGGCGGTCTCTCTATTTCTCCATGTGATGTCTCCACATTAGACCCAACTAATCTTCTCCAAGAGTACTCACCATTGAACTCACTTCTCTCCTTCCCAGCTGGTCTCCCAGAAGATAACCCAGAGAATAGACTCTTCTATTCTCTTTACGAATTAATTTCAAAGTATAAATTCCATAACCATCTTCCTTAGGACCTAGCTTTTATTACTCTCAACAAGAAATAGCTCTTGTAAATCAAAAGCTTTGATTTACAAAACTTTTTTTTTCTTGACGTGACACAAAGAGCAAATTTTGGAAGTAAAAAATAGAATACTGGATTTCTTTTCATCTTTGCAATTAAAAAAAAATCCTAATTTTCTTTGCAGCCAGAAAGAAAATTCTTTTATGTCATGCGCTGAATCCTTGTCTACCATGTACTATGTGATATCTTCCATTATTTGATTCTTATATTTATATAAAAAAGATTTTGGCAATTGTGAAATACATTTTCCCCTTCCAGTAAAGTGTATCTTTTCAAGATTATTGTCTCCCAAGTATTCAAAAATTTTTTGAGTCTCAGAACTAAACAATGACTAAATCTCTCTCCTTTCTTGGGGAAATAATCTTCATGTCTTGTCTTTAATGGTGGAAGGAATTCAGGGGAAGAATCCAGCTGCTAGTAAGGTATTATTTCCTTAAACTTGGCTTTAGAACATCTTCTATAGGAATTCCTTTGACTCATTGGTTTGCAAAGCCAAATGTTGCTAGTATGAACTGTCTGCCTTATTCCTCATACAAAGATTTTTAGTTGCATACCAGGAAACCTCCTTTGAACATACCTATCGCGCCTCCCCTGGAATGCTCAAGGGCACACATTTTTGAGAGGCATGATACCATGTTGCACACCTCCAAGAAAGCCATTCAACTCCATGTAAATTGTGTTTCAAGTAGTTTTATAATGGGCAACCTGTGCTGCAAGCCTTGGCCCTACACGTGTTTCAGTTATTTGACTGATTTGTTATAAAGGACAATTGGTGATAACTATCTTCAAACATTTTAAGTCTGCTATGTAGAAGAAATAGTTGTTTTCTGTATGATTTCAAGGGCTAAAAATAGTTCTACTGTGCATCCTTTTTTCTCAAGGTATGATTTTTGATAAAGAAGATTAGTCCTGAGCTAACATCTGTTGCCAATCTTCCTCTCCTTTTTTTTTTTTTTCCCTCTCCAAAGCCCCAGTACATAGTTGTATATCCTAGTTGCGAGTCACTCTAGCTCTTCTGTGTGGGATTCTGCCACAGCACGGCTTGATGAGCGTTGTGTAGGTCTGTGCCCAGGATCCAAACTAGCGAACCCCAGGCCGCTGAAGTGGAGTGCGAACTTAACCACTCAGCCACAGGGCCAACCCCTCTAATGTGTATTCTGTAGGAACACATATAACACTTAACAAAATACAGAGCTTTTCAGCAGTGAGAATTGCTGTAAAGTAGAGCAGGGCACTTTAAAATAGTTGGATTTCCATCAGTGAAAGAGTTCAGATATAGTTTGGATAACCACTTGGTAGAGATATTGTATAGAGACTCAGTCATTGTAACACATTAGTAGGGTTAAATGGTATTTAAGCTTCTGTCTGCCTCTGAGACTCAGTGATTCAAGAGATCATTAGAATCAATGGCACTTTGCTTACAGATGTAAATGAAATGGAAACTCATCCTACAGCTGCTATTGGGCTGTATAAAGTTGTGATTATTATCAAGTTAGATGTTTTATGCCTCAGTTGGGAGAGCTGCCCTGAAAAAAATGATGGATTGAGGGAGTCTGTTTTCTTCTGCCAGATTTCTTTTAACTAAGCCTTTGGGAGTAAATTAGCCCAATCTGAGGATTAAAATCTTTGAAAATAAATATCAGCCAAGGAGGTTTAAAGAAAGCAAGATAAGTCATAATGCAGGACTGGGCTGGGACTAATTTATACCTGGCATGCCATCTTCAATTGATGGATTGTCACCAGGAACTTTATGTTGGGGAGGATTATTAGTCCTCATCTGGATTCAGCTGGAAATGTGCCATGGATGATTAGGGAGGGGAGGGAAAAATGGCAGAATATAATCTCTCTCACGGAGAATACCTAGAACACTAGTTAGACAGAACTCACGGAATTCATCTCCTAGAGGATTGCACCTGCTTGTGGCTTTGGACCTTAGCTGTGTAGGTCCAACAACTCAAAGCATCCAGGGTCAATTAGGTTCAAGCGCTGCCTCATACAACTCAGAAGAGTATAATGTACAAATCAGAATGCCAATGTAATAATTTGCAATTAGAACTATTACTGTCAAGTTGACTAAAATTTCTGTGTCTTTTAGCCAGGGTACTCATGCTACTGGTGACATTGAGATAGATGAGTTAATAATACTGATTAAGACTTTGTGTATTAGGTCATAACTTTTGTTTTGCAAGTGTGTCCAAATTTTACTCTCTCTAACTCCCTGAGACTACGTCCCAGCTCCTTGCACTGGCTGTGGTCATCTATTTTTACTTAACGTTTCAGGGAAGTGCTTCTCAAACTATGTGTGGTGAACGTCCAATTTATGTTCTTTTCCAATCCATTACGGACTGATACTTTAATAAAATGCAATATAAATTAATTATTATAAAATAAAAGTGAAACAATAAAGACATACAAAATAAAGCTTATGTTTTATTATTTAGTTTAATGGAGACATAAAATAACTTCAAAATTCCTATAAAAATTTCCAAACCTTTACTCTCAATTTCTAAACTGCATTTCATAAGCAGAATAGTTAATGAAGTGTTCCATGATGATGAACTTAGGGAAGTTTACAACATACTGAAGCTTTATTTTGTATGCGTTGGATGAACATATCATAGTGCATTGGAGCCCGTGTGTAATCAATTCAATCAGTATATTTTTATTCATCAAATGGGATGTAGAGAACAGGTTTATGATTTTAAATGGATATAGAGGTCTAAGGTAGCTTTGTTTAACATTTAGGATATGAAACGTAAGCAAGTATATTAAAGTATATAAAATGTACTTGAAACCAAATCTTTCCTAAAACAGTAAACCAACTCCTAGTGCAATGTTTTTTATATAAGAAATTATAACATTATTTATGATGTCATTTTGAGGGTTAAAATTTAGGTAAAATGTGCGTAATATTTAGTTAATAATAGTTTCAGGAGATGCAGAACCACTGAATTGTTCCATTATCACGGGGAAATGTTTCGTAGATGTGTAGGAAGGATATGCATTTCGTACCCACACATCCCATATCGCTTTGCTCTGATAATTGTTAACACAGAGAGCTGCAATGATGACTTATATCATGACACCAACTTGCCAACCCTCTTAGCAGTTTTATTTAATCTATTAAACTGATTCTGCCATTAAACAAACATCAAGTTGTTAGCTGGTGTATGAAACTGTGAATCTTCCTTCCTCAACCACTAACACGTAGTCATTTCAATGCGACACACTTCATTCAGAGTGGTTGGAAAGTCCTGCAATTCCTGCTTTCTGGCCTCACTTCTATTTTAATCAGCTTTATTGACTCTCAGGCTCCAGCCTTTCATTGTTTCCCTATATTCAGTCCTTTTTAAGACTCACCAACATTCACTATAGTCTCTAGCACATTCCTTTCTTTAAACTTGACTTCCTGTATAACAGTTAAACCCCCAGTTCACAAGAAGAACCCCATATTCTTAGCAGTAAGAGAGATTACATCTTAGCTCTTCTTAGTGTGGCCATGGTTTTTCTTACTACCTGTTGCCGAGGTTTTGCCCTCTTTATACCTATATTTTGGCGAAAGGGAAGAGAGTTTCTATGACCTTGAAAGACCATTTCCTATCAGTGTTTAGCTATATCTCTTGTGGTATACCCAGTATCTAACTGGTAGAATTTACCGCTAGGAAAGTTGCAAGCTTGCTGTTTAACTCTTACTTATTTGCACACTGCATTCAAATATCTATTTGCTCATCTATTCTTAGATATATTCTTCACATAGTGGGAATGACTTTATCTCTGCCTTACAGGGGATGGAGACAGCTGTTTATGGAAGCCTGGCCATGTATATGTCTGTTCCATCCATGGCTCACTTCAAGCTTCATTCTTATGTTGAACTATCTAGAGATTCATTCAGACAATTGAATGTAGCACTATAACAGTCTCTTAATGCCTTATCAACCACCAAGTCCAGGGACAATATGGCCAATAAAATAAGTTCACACTTACATGTTTGCTTTGTGGAAATTCTCCTTCTTGGTAATTTATCCTATTCTTAAGCAAAGAATAATCATACCTGATTGTGAGGAGCAAAGATACATCGCCACTGGCATCCCTAGTCTCATGTGATTATACACACTGTCGTACAATATCAATCATACTTTACAGATATAATTTCCTAACTCCTCCAAACGTATCTCAGACCATTTCAGGAACCTCACCCTCAAGTCCTGCAATATAAAAATAGTGAACATATGGTAAGGTAGCAAACGTAACAAACAGAGATGTGTATTATAGAATGACCCACCTTGATGCTCCTTATCTAGGGAGTTCACAAGGTGACCAGCTAATTTCACATAAGCTTGCACATTTGATACTAGACATACCAAATGAAGACAGAATCCATGTCAAAGCCTTGGGTTGACCATGCTTTAACCTCTGGTGTAGAAGGACTTATACTATAGTCACAATAATTTATTGTCATTTTACAGTAAAGCTAAGTTATAGCTCAACATTCACTAAGGATTTACTAAGTGACAAAACCTGCTGTATTAGCTGTGTGTATGTGAGGAGGTGTATACACATAGTTAAGATGATGTCTCTTCTCTAGGAACTCATAATAAATCCTAAAATATACATAATATCAATGGTCAGAAAATAATATCCTGATAGCAGGCTGTGATAATAATCGCACAGTTGCTATAATGGAGATATACACAGAATGCTATTAGAGCACAGAGGAAAGAATTAATTCTTTCTTAGGTCTCGAGATCAAGAAATGCTTTGAGGAAGACGATGAATATGAGCCGAATCTGTAGGATTGCTTGAACTTTGACAGGCTGTTGAGGGATGAGTGGTCTGGTATGTCAGGGGAGGGAGATGGAGAATGGAGGGAATGGGTGCCTCTTGAGTAAAGGGAACAAACCAAACAGTGTAAGTTTCCTCTTTCTGACTGCCACGCATTTTTAACTTTGTAGAGGAAATGGAAGAATCTATTGAACCAATTGCTTTGGCTGTTCTGATGTGATCACAGCGTTGCTTATGTGGATTGTCAAATAAGGGATGAGCTCATAAAAGAATATTAATGTGTCATTTTTATTGAGCAAAGTAGCATTACAGAAAAGGTGATTTCAAAGGCACATGGATCTTTCATTATAGCCTTCAGGGGCGATGTTTGATCACTGAAAACAGGCTGCTTTGTTCCAGTTTCCTCTGATGTCTGGCATTATCCTGAATACATATGCTCTGACTTGGAAAGAATCAGTCTGGAAAGATTTAATAGATTTGAGATTTGCATATTCAAAATACATGTCTTGTGGTTAAAATGAAATGAAAACTATTTTAATATCTATACCTACATATACACAAACATGTAGTTCAGATACACATCTCAGAAAATTTTTAAAAGGCAATTACACATAATGTATGTGCTTGTTCTGAGATTATGAAAGTTGGCTATTTTTAAAATTAACCATATTTATTTTCACTGAGGAGAAAATATGTTTTAAGAGACATTATACTGATGATAACAAAGTACAAGAATCCTTCCAGTTTCAGGCATTTGAGATTTGCTGGATTTTCTTGTCACCTATCATGGATACCACTTTTAGTGTTGGGCGTCGCTGCCCACTCTTTATTCAAAGTGAATTAACAGCTTTCTTGCTTGGAGAAAATTAGAAGTCACAAATAATTAAAGATAAATATTAAAGATTAGCATTTGCATGAGGTTCTTTTTCTTTTAAGACTGAAGGAAATTATTTTCTTTTTTCAAAAGGAGAAAGATGCTTGGAAAGAGAACTGAAGAGTCAAAAGCTTTTTGTGTGGTGACTAAAACTCACAGTATTTTCTCTCCATAGAATTCTCTGGCTTCTATTCCCTGTGAATTGATGTGTAATCTCACATAAATTCATCTTTTAATTTGGAATTCCAAAGGAACCTTTGAAAGAAAAATGGCACACCAAGTCAGTCAGTTTGATATACATTACGTCTACAATTAGACGCTTATTGCATTGAAATTAAGCCAAACAGACTTCAGCTGAAACGGGATAGGTTAAATTACATTCTATTTCACGTGACAAAGAAAAATCTTACCATGTCGCTTTCTTGTTTAAAATTCTTCCCTTCCCCTGTCCCCATGTACAACACCCTCCACCTCAAGGACACTGAGTGCTTCCTTTGCCTGGCCTGTCCTTCCTTCTATGGTTAGTTTTGCAACAATCTCAGAACAGAAACCATTTCAGTTACACATTTGTTGCCTAGACCAGTGCTTTTCAAACCTTAATGTACTTATGAATCATCTGGGGATCTTGTTAAAAATGCAGGTTCTGATTCAGCAAGTCTGGGGTCTGGCCAAGATTCTAACAAGCTCCCAGGTGATGTAGCAGACCGCATTTTGGATAGCCAGCACCCAGATACATATGACCTCTCATTAAATTGGTATTAGTTCCTGGTCCCTGATAACTGAAAATGTAGATTCTCTGACTTAGGTTGCTTCAGACTCCAATTGGCTTTTTTGGTCATTGGTAATTTCATAAAGACGCGGCATGATCTGGACTCTTTCTACTTTGCTAGTCTGCTTTCTTACCACTTCCCCTTTCTTACTTTACATTTGAGGGGTAAGAAACTACGTAAAGTTTCCAGATTGTATCAGGCTCTTTCGCATCTCTGTACCTTTTCAAATACTATTTCTTCTGCTTGTTCTAACATCTTGTGATGGTTCCTTTAAAACCCGGCTCAGTTGTCATCTCCTCGAGGAATCCTTCTCTAATCTCTTTCCCATGTAACTGCCTAATTAGATGTTTCCAATACACTCTCACAATGCCCTGTATTTCCTATATCACAACTTTCTCATAATCTGTTGCAATTTTCTGCAAACTTGTCTGTTCCCTTCAAGACAGTGCTTCTGTGGGGGAAGAGATTATACATTTTGTCTCTGATACCTATTGCCAATCAAAATGCCTGACACATAGTAGGTTTTCATGAAAGTTTGCTGAATGAATGAGGAAGGGAGGTTGACATAATTATGCAAAAATGTAATGTAATATTTTCTTTCCTGAAGCTTAAAATTGAATTGGGAGTAATGAAAACTAGAAGTCATAAAAAGTTAAGCACAGGATGAGATAATACTGAAGATGTAAAATGTTAGTATGTGATTAATTGCCAAATGAGGATCGTAGAAAATAACTATTCTGAGTTCATTGGAGGAAAATGTCACTACAGATTTATTATTATTTTTTAATATCCCGATTTTTTCCACAAAGGATTTGAGATGGCTGACAACAGTATGTATTGGATTTAACGAAAAGTATGAATACATGTGTAGTGAAAAGAATAGCATGGAAAAAGGAAGGAGTTATGGAAGTTTATACTTAAAACTTGAGTAGATATATTAGCATGTCTGCAAAATGGTCTCCATTAAATAATGGACAGTAAGGTTGGTAGCTGGATTTTCATTTCCACTCTCTTCTTGGGAGGCTTATTTCTTCAGGGGCATCAGCAGCTCCCTTGTGCTCTGGCTTCTGGCTGAATTTGACCAATGGGGTGCCCTGGCAGAGGATCAAATGGAGGGAGAAGGGTGAGGTCAGGACATTTATATTCTTGCTTTGCCTAAAACCGACTGTGCCTCTGGGTAAATTGCCCCTTTGTTAAAACCTCCTCAAACTATTCTCCTTTGAGTGTGCCCCTGCTCCCTGTTGAGACAGATACAATCACAGAGTTCTTTAAAGCTAGATTGGATGCTGGTTTTAATAACTTTTCTGATAACCGTTAATGCTCTAAAAATGTTTTAGGTGCCTGCTATATATCAGGCAAAATTCTGTGACGAGGGGGCTCAATAGACAAAAATTCAGAAAGCAAACCAACCTGAAATCTTGTGCTCATATTGTTCCTGTTTTAGCGTAGTAAAGAGGATATAAATCATATTGGAGGTAAGGAAAAATTGGTATATTTCAACCGCTATAGTTCTGTAACATTTATGTACATCAGCCTTTAGTTTACTGTTCAGTTGTAAAGTGATAATATCCCAGAGATGTAGTTTTCCGGTTGTTTCTTTTTACTAGGGCTGGATTATCCAGAACTTTTGCCTTTCTTCTTTCCCATTGCTTACTTTCTGGTTATTTCACTGCTCACCGTTCTTCCATCAGGAGATATAAAAAGGAAAACAAATGGCTGAAAAGCTTAACTTTAGCATCTATGATAAAAAATTTGTTAGGAAGGAGACTGATATTCTGAACTAAAATGAAGCTTTTCAGTTTATCTGGGCTGGTCTGCCCCCTACTGCCGTAAAGATTTTGAGAGTTGTTTCCAGCTTGTCAAAAATCAAGAAATAAAATGGACAAAAGGCCTTATGTTCACGACGATGAAGAGAACAAGGTCTACTAAACAGATATGATGCTCTTAATGCAAAACCCTGGTGTGTAAGCTGTCAGGCTTTAGATCTTGGATTGTATTACAATCTTGTTTGCAGTACTTACTTAGATCCTTGTTGACTCATACGAGCCTCATTCTGTGACCCAGCAAAAATAGATCATAAATCCCAGCAGGGGAAGACATGTTTGTAGTTTGACCTTGGAAAGATGAGCTAAAGGTGCTGAGAAAACCATAAATTCTATTTACTCTAATAACAAAAATACGATTGTTTATATTTTGCCCAGTGGATGAAGTGCAAATCTAATATTTTTCCTGGGACGTGTTGTACATTTTGCCAAGGTTGATTAAATTCCTAGTAAGTAGGTAGCTAAGAGAGAAACTGAATAAAATACTTCGTATGAGGCTTTTGACTCCAACTTTGTTCTTCACTATTGAATCCTTTTTTAAAAGCTCCTTTTACTCCTCTTTTTTGCAGGTTCTATTTATGAAATGTTTGGAAATGAATGCTGTTTGTCAACAGGAGAAGTGATTAAAATTACTGGCCTCAAAATTAAGAAGATCATAGCTGAAATCTGTGAGCACAGTGAAGGTTCTGAGTCTCCACAATCGTTCGAACTGCCTATGAATTTTCCAGGTACACTGTACTGTCACCATTCCTTATTTGCAAAACTGTATTGTTAATAGATATAAACATCCATACAATGGAAAACAATGAAAAAGTAGTCTTCTTTTTTTAATTCTACAGCAGTGAGTGAAAAAAATCAGAATTCTTATAGTTCAATGATTTTAAGGACTAATAGAAGGCAAATATTTTTCCCCCTTAAAAAACATCCTTTATATAGGACTTAATCTTTTCTGTTAACAAGTATTTAGTGGGTTCCAACTATATGCACCGCTAGCTGTGTGCTACGTAGTGGGAATGAAGAAATTAGAGGTATACTTTTGTAAGTTATGCAGAACTAATTAATCTCTCTTAAACATATCTACCTTCTTTACTCTTATTTCATTATTTTGGCTCCCTGGATCAGTGCTAAACTTACCTGTCTGATCTTACTGGCGAGTTGGTTTGCTCTCATGTGCCTGGTTAACTCTACTCAGTCTTCCAGAATTAGCTCAAATATTATCTCCTGGAAAATTTGCTGACCCTGTAACCTATTCTAGATATTCCAGATATTTTTATGTTCCCATAGTATCTTGGGCACCATAGTTGTTGATGATTTTCTTGTTTTTCTTATTCTCTAGACCACGTGTTACCAAAGTTTTTAAATAAAGGACCAGGTAGTAAATATTTTAGATTTTGCCTCCAGATGGTCTCCATCACTACTCCTCTTTGGTGTTGTAACATGAAAGAGACTATAGATAATACATAAACCAATGTGCATGGCTGCGGTTCAATAAAAATGTCTTTATAAAAGAGATGGGCAGCAGAATTTGGCCTGAGAACTGTAGTTCGCTGACCTCTGCTCCAGACTAAAACTTCCTGACAGATAAAATATGACGTATCTGCCTTTGTGTTTCCAGTCCCAAGCACATTTTCCGGCACAGAGAATGTGCTCATTAATTATTTATTGAGTGAATGAATGAATGATTAGTGGAAGAGAAAAATCTAGTAAATATTTACACTATAATGTGATTCATGGTATGATTGAAGTATTCATGGGATCTATGAGAGTCTGGAAAAGGAACATCTTACTCCAGTTGGTCATGTTTCAGAACATGGATTTTGGAGTCATTATATTTGAATCCCAACTCTGCCACTTCTTAGTTGTGTAACCTTGCCGATTTATTCACTCTCCTCTCACTTGAAATGGCAACAATAATATTATCTATCCTCTAGTTTTGTTGGGAGGATTAATATTGAAATATGTTTAAAGTGATTAGAATGGTACTTGTTACATAGCAAGAGCTATAAAAAGTGTCAGCTTTTATTACCATTATTATTATCATCATCAATGGAGTCAAGGAGAGCTTTTCAGAGAATGTTATACTTGATCTGAGGTTTGGGGAATGAAATAAATTAGCTATATGAGGAGAAGATTCTCCCAAGTGCTCCAGTATCTTCCCCCTTTCAACTGAAATCTTATTCATTGTTCAATTCTAACTATTCCTGACTCACCCCCATCCTTTATAGCAATGGTACTCAAACTTGGCTCCCCATTGGAATCACTTCAGGAGTTTAAAAAAATCCTAATGCTCAGACCTCTTGTCTAAGATATTCTGATTTGTTTGGTCTGGGATTAAGTCTGGTTATCAAAGTTTCCTAAAGCTCCCAGGGTGATAAAAATGAGCAGCCCAGGTTGAGAACCATTGCTTTAGAAGAAGCTTTTCCCAAGTACTCTAATTGGATGTAACAACTCTCTTTTGAACCACTATAGTCTTTCATGCTTTAATCATTGCATTTATTACATTTTGCACGTAATTGAAGTTATTTGTGTGCTTGTCTTGTGAGCACCATCTGCTTAATAGATCACAAGCTTGCTGAGGACAGAATCTGAATCTCATTTGTTGCTCTAATCCCTACAGTGTTTAGGAAAAAATATACATAATAAATATTTAGTAAGTTAGAGTGACTAGAATCTTCTGGTGGAAGGAGTGTTTCTTGTTGGAGTAGTTAAAACACTTAGCTTTTGACTAACAGTTTAATTTGGAGAGTTACTATTTAGAATATCCCTTTGAGCTTTCGATTTACGTGATAAGATTGCATTAACTGAGCAACAATTTGAAAAATGTGTTTACAAACTGGTTTGCTTGTAAAGATCAGGGTTAAAATGAAGGGGTAAAGTGATTGGTGATGATTAGGGAATACTTTCAAAGAGGATCTTAAGTGATGATGAAGGAGATCCCAGATATAGGAGTAATCCCTGTACATCAGCAGTAGGGACGAAGACAAAAATCAAGGCCACTAATATTTTTCATACATTTCAACAGAAAATTTCTTTATTTGTACTTTACTTAAATCTTTCACTTGAAGCTCTTAGATTTTAAACTCAAAAAATCCAATATATTTAAAAATAATCTTTCTTTATTGTGAATTTCCCAAATTTCCTTTTGTTATTGATTTCCATTTCATTCTATTGTGGTCAGAAGACATACCTTGTGTGATTTCAATCCTTCTAAATTTATTGAGACTTGTTGTATGGCCTAACGTATGGCTTATCCTGGAGAATGTTCTGTGTGCACTTGAGAAGAATGCATATTCTGCTGTTGTTGAGTGGAGTGTTCCGCAGATGTCTGTTGGTTTGCAGTGTTGTTCAATTTTTTTATTTCCTTGTGGATCTTCTGTCTAGTTCTATCCATTACTGAAAGTAGAGTATGGAACTTTCTAATTATTATCATTAAATTGTTTACTTTTCCTTTCAACTCTGTTAGCTTTCGCTTTGCATATTCTGGGAGCTATAATGTTAGGTGTATATGTGTTTATAATTGTTATCTATTCTTGATGGAGTGACTCTTTTGTCATTTTATAGTATTTTTCTTTGTTTCTAGTAACAATTTTTTTAAAAAATTTATTTCGTCTGATATTAGTGTAGTCACTCTACTTCTCTTTTGGTTACTGTTTGCATGGTCTATTTTCTTCTATTCTTTTGCTTTCAAACTATTTGTGTCTTTTAATCTAAAGTATGTTTTATAGACAACAAATAGGCAGTCTTTTAAAATCTATTCTGCCAATCTCTGCCTTTTAATTGGAGTGTTTAATCTACTTATATTTAATGTAATTACTGACAACATAGTATTTACATCTGTCATTTTGCCATTTGTTTTTGGCATGTCTTAGGACCTTTTGTATTCATCTATTCCTCCATCATTGTCCCCTTTTTTGTCAAGTATTTTCTAGTGTATCGTTTTAATTCTTTTTTTTATTAAGACAATTTTTTTAGATCAGTTTTAGGTTCACAGCGAAATTGAGCAGAATGTACAGAGATTTCTCATATACTACCTACTCCTAAATATGCACGTCTTCCCTGTATCAAAATCCCACAATGTCTTTTCATGGTATGATAGCTTATTTCTTTTTAGTGCTGAATAATATTTCAGTGTCTAGATGTACCACAGTCTATTCAGCCATTCACCTACTAAAGAACAACTAGGCTGCTTCCAAGCTCTGGCAATTATAAAAACAGCTGCTATAGACATCCATGTTCAGGTGTTTGTGTGAATATAAGTTTTCAACTTGTTTGGGTAAATACCAAGGAACATGATTGCTGGACCATATGATAAGAGTATGTTTAGTTTAAAGAAACCGCCAAACTGTCTTTCAAAATGGTGTATCATTTTGCATTCCTACCAGCATTGAATGAGAGTTCCTGCTGTTCCACATCCTCAGCAGAATTTTGTGTTGTCAGTGTTTTGGGTTTTGGTTATTCTACTACGAATTCACCTATGGTATCTCACTGTTTTAATTCTCAGATCTTTAATGACGTATGATGTCGAACATCTGTTCATATGCTTATTTGCCATCTGTATATCCTCCTGGGTGAGATGGCTGTTCCGATCTTTTCCCAATTTTTAATCAGGTTCTTTTCTTATTTTTGAGTTTTAAGAGTTCTTTGTATATTATGGATACAAGTCTTTTATCAGATAATTCTTTTGAAATATTTTCTCCCAGTCTGTGGCTTGTCTTCTTACTCTCTTGGCACAATTATTCACAGAGCACAATTTTTTTGCTTTTAACTCGAGTCTGGCTTATCAATTATTTCTTTCATAGATTGTGTCTTTGGTGTCCTGTCCAAAACGTCATCATTAACCCTAAGGTCACCTAGATTTCCTCCTATGTTCTCTTTTAGGAGTTTTACAGTTCTGCATTTTACATTTAAGTCTATGGTCCATTAGGAGTTAGTTTTTGTGAAAGGTGTAAAGTCTGTGTCTGGATGTCCAATTGTTCTAGAACCATTTGTTGAAAACACTACATTTTCTCCATTGTATTGCCTTTATTCCTTGGTCAAAGATCAGTTGACTATATTTATATGTGTTTATTTCTGAGCTCTCCATTCTGTTCCATTGATCTATTTGTTTATTCTTTCACCAATACCACATGGTCTTGATAACTGTAGCTTTATAGTAAGTTTTGATGTCAGATGGTGTCAGTTCTCTCCTTGTTGAACTACCTTTCATAATGTGATAAATCCCACTTGCTTGTGCCATAAATTTCTTTTTATATATTATTAGATTCAATTTTCTAATAATTTCTGGAAGATTTTTGCATCTGAGTTCATGAGAGATATTGAGCTGTAGTTTTTTTTCTTGTAATATCTTTGCCTGGTTTTGGTATTAAAGTAAGACTGATCTCATAAAATGAGTGAAGAAGTATTGCCTATCCTCTATCTTCTGAAAGATGTTGTAGAGAATTGGTACAATTTCTCCTTAAATGTTTGGTAGAATTCACCAGTGAACCCTTCTGGGCCTCGTCCTTTCTATTTTACAAAGTTATTAATTATTTATTCAATTTCATGAATAGATATAGACTATGCAAATTGTCTATTTCTTCTTGTGTGAGTTTTGGCAGATTGTGTCTTCCAAGAAATTCATCCATTTCTTGTAGGTTATCAAACTTGGAGTATAGAGTTGTTCATAATATTATGTTATTATCCTTTTGATAAGTGATGTCTCCTCTTTCATTTATGATTTTAGTAATTTCTCTTTTTTTTCTTAGCCTAGCTACAGGCTTATCTATTTTATTGATCATCCCAAGGGACAAGCTTTTGGTTTTGTTGACTTTCTCTATTGATTTCCTGTTTCCAATTTCCTTAAATTCTCTGTAATTTTTATTATTTCTTTTCTTCTGCTTACTTGGATTTAATTTGTTCTTCTCTTTTCTAGTTTCCTAGGGTGGAAGTGTAGATTATTGATTTTAGATCTTTCTTCTTTTCTAATCTATGCAGTCAGTTCAATTTCCCTCTAAGCACTGCTTCACTGCATTCCACAAATTTTGATAAGTTGTCTTTTCATTCTCATTTAGTTAAAAATATTTTTATATTGCTCTTGAGATTTCTTCTTTGACTCCAAGTGTGTTTTTTAATCTCCATGTATTTTGGAATTTTCCAGTTATCTTTCTGTCATTGATTCTAGTTTGATTCCATTGTGGTCTGACAGCAGATATTGTATGATTTATATTCTTTTAAATTTGTTAAGATCTGTTTTATTACTCAGAATGTGGTCTTTCATGGTGACTATTTCATGTGAGCTGAAGAATAATATATAATTTACTGTTGTTGGATAAAGTAGTCTATAGATGTCAATTATATCCACTGATTGATGGTGCTGTTGAGTTCAACTATGTCCTTACTGTTTTCTGTCTGTTGGATTTATCCATTTCTGATAGGAGGGTCTTAAAGTGTCCAACTAGGATAGTGGATTTATCTATTTCTACTTATAGTTCTCTCAGTTTTTGCTCCCTGTATTTTGACACTCTGTGGGTGAGCACATTCCTCTTAAACATTGTTATGTCTTCTTGGAGTAGTGGCTCTTCCTCATTATGTAAAGCTCTTCTTTATCCCTGATAACTTTCCTTACTCTGAAGTCTGCTGTGTCTGAAATTAATATAGCTACTGCAGCTTTCTTAGATTAGGGGTAGCATGGTATATCTTTATCCATCCCTTTACTCTTCCGTATTTGTCTTTACATTTAAAGTGGGTTTCTTGCAGACAATATATAGTTGGGTCTTGTTTTTTGATCCAATCTGACACACTTTGTGTCTTAGTTGTATTTAGACCATTGACATTCAAAGTGACTATTGATGTAGTTGGATTAATGTCTATGATATTTGTTACTGCTTTCTATTTGTTGCCTTTGTTTCTAATTTTGTCTTCCATACATTTTCTGCCTTTTGTGGTTTTCATTGAGCATTTTATATTCCATTTCCTCTCCTTTCTTAGCATATCAATTATACTTATGATACTCTCTTTTTAAACATTATTTAGTGGTTGCCCTAGAGTTTGCAATGCACATTTACAACTAATCCAAGTTCAGTTTCAAATAACACCATGGTTATTGCTTCATGGATGATGTAAGCACCTTAAAATAACAAAATATTACTAATTTCTCTCTCCTGTCCCTTGTATCATTGCTGTCATTCATTTCACTTATACATAGGAATATATAATTTAATACATTTTTGATATTATTATTATTTTTTTATTGAGTTATTGATAGGTTACAATCTTGTGAAATTTCAATTGTACATTAATGTTTGTCAGTCACGTTGTAGGTGCACCACTTCACCCTTTGTGCCCACCCCCCACACCACCTTTCCCCTGGTATCCACTAAACTGTTCTTAGTCCATAATTTTAAATTCTTCATATGAGTGGAGTCATACACAGATTATCTTTCTCTCGCTGGCTTATTTCACTTAACATAATTCTCTCAAGGTCCATCCATGTTATTGCAAATGGAATGATTTTGTTCTGTTTTGCAGCTGAGTAGTATTCCATTGTATATATGTACCACATCTTCTTTATCCATTCATCTGTTGCTGGACACTTAGGTTGCTTCCACGTCTTGGCTATTGTAAATAGTGCTGCAATAAACATTGGGGTGCATAGGACTTTTGGGATTGCTGACTTCAAGCTCTTTGGATAAATACCCAGTAGTGGGATGGCTGGATCGCATGGTAGTTCTATTTTTAATTTTTTGAGGAATCTCCATACTGTTTTCCATAGTGGCTGCACCAGGTTGCATTCCCACCAGCAGTGTATGAGGGTTCCTTTTTCTCCGCAACCTCTCTCACATTTGTTGCTATTAGTTTTAGATAGTTTTGTCATTCTAACGGGTGTAAGGAGATATCTTAGTGTAGTTTTGATTTGCATTTCCCTGATGATCAGCGATGATGAGCATCTTTTCATGTGCCTATTGGCCATCAGTATATCTTCTTTGGAGAAATGTCTGTTCATGTCTCCAGCCCATTTTTTGATTGAGTTGTTTGATGTTTTGTTGTTGAGTCGCGAGAGTTCTTTATATATTATGGATATTAAGCCTTTGTCAGATATATGACTTGCAAATATTTTTTCCCAGTTAGTGGGTTGTTTTTTTGTTTCAATCCTGTTTTCATTTGCCTTGAAGAAGCTCTTTAATCTGGTAAAGTCCCATTTGTTTATTCTTTCTATTGTTTCCCTTCTCTGAGAAGGCATGGTGTCCAAAAAGATCCTTTTAATACTGATGTCAAAGAGTGTACTGCCTACGTTTTCTTCCAGAAGCCTTATGGTTTCAGGTCTCACCTTTAGGTCTTTGATCCATTTTGAGTTTATTTTGGTGAATGGTGAAAAAGAATGGTCAATTTTCCTTCTTTTACATGTGGCTTTCCAGTTTTCCCAGCACCATTTGTTGAAGAGACTTTCTTTTCTCCATTTTAGGCCCTCAGCTCCTTGTTGAAGATAGGCTGTCCATAGATGTGTGGTTTTATTTCTGGGCTTTCAATTCTGTTCCATTGATCTGTGCACCTGTTTTTGTACCAGTACCATGCTGTTTTGATTACTGTAGCTTTGTAGTATGTTTTGAAGTCAGGGATTGTGATGCCTCCCGTTTTGTTCTTTTTTCTCAGGATTGCCTTAGCAATTCGGGGTCTTTAGTTGCCCCATATGAATTTTAGGATTCTTTGCTCTAATTCTGTAAAGAATGTCATTGGGATTCTGATTGGGATGGCATTGAATCTGTAGATTGCTTTAGGTAGAACGGACATTTTAACTATGTTTATTCTTCCAATCCATGTACATGGAATGTCTTTCCATCTCCTTATGTCGTCATCCAATTCTCTCAGAAAGGCCTTGTAATTTTCATTATATAGGTCCTTCACTTCCTTAGTTAAATTTACCCCAAGGTATTTTATTCTTTTTGTTGCGATTGTGAATGGTATTGTATTCTTGAGTTCTTTTTCTGTTGGTTCATTACTGGAGTATAGAAATGCTACTGATTTATGCAAATTGATTTTATACCCTGCAACTTTGCTGTAGTTGTTGATTACTTCTAACAGTTTTCCAATGGATTCTTTGGGGTTTTCTATATATAAGATCATGTCGTCTGCAAACAGCAAGAGTTTCACTTCTTCCCTCCCTATTTGGATTCCTTTTATTCCTTTTTCTTGCCTGATTGTTTTGGCCAGAACCTCCAGTACTATGTTAAACAAGAGTGGTGATAGAGGGCATCCTTGTCTCGTTCCTGTTTTCAGGGGGATGGTGTTCAGTTTTTGCCCATTGAGTATGATGTTGGCTATGGGTTTGTCGTATATGGCCTTTATTATGTTGAGGTAGTTTCCTTCTATGCCCATTTTGTTCAGAGTTTTTATCATAAATGGCTGTTGGATCTTGTCAAATGCCTTCTCTGCATCTATTGAGATGATCATGTGGTTTTTATTCCTCAGTTTGTTGATGTGGTGTATCACGTTGATTGATTTGCAGATGTTGAACCATCCCTGTGTCCCTGGTATGAATCCCACCTGATCCTGATGTATGATTCTTTTGATGAATTGCTGAATTCTGGTTGCCAAAATTTTGTTTAGAATTTTTGCATCTATGTTCATCAGTGATATTGGCCTGTAGTTCTCTTTTTTCGTGGTGTCCTTGTCAGGTTTTGGTATCAGCGTGATGTTGGCCTCATAGAATGTGTTAGGAAGTGTTCCATCTTCCCTAATTTTTTGGAATAGCTTGAAAAGGATAGGTATTAAATCCTCTCTGAAAGTTTGGTAGAATACCCCAGGATAGCCATCTGGTCCTGGGGTTTTATTCTTTGGGATGTTTTTGATTGCTGTTTCAATCTCTTTCCTTGTGATTGGTCTGTTCAAATTGTCTGCCTCTTCTTGAGTGAGCTTTGGGAGATTGTAGGAGTCCAAGAATTTATCCATTTCCTCTAGGTTATCCATTCTGTTGGCATATAGTTTTTTGTAGTATTCTCTTATAATCTGTTGTATTTCTGCAGAGTCTGTTGTTATTTCTCCTCGCTCATTTCTGATTTTGTTTATTTGAGCTTTCTCCCTTTTTTCTTTGTTAGTCTGGCTAGTGGTTTGTCAATTTTATTTATCTTCTCAAAAAAACCAGCTCTTTGTCTCATTGATCCTTTCTGCTGCCTTTTTCGTTTCAATAGTATTTATTTCTGCTCTGATTTTTATTATTTCTCTCCTTCTGCTGACTTTGGGCTTCATTTGTTCTTTTTTCTCTAGTTCAGTTAGGTGTGCTTTAAGGTTGCTTATTTGGGATTTTTCTTGTTTGTTAAGATGTGCCTGTATTGTGATGAATTTTCCTCTTATTACAGCTTTTGCTATATCCCATATGAGTTGGTATGGCATGCTATCATTTTCATTTGTTTCCAGGGATTTTTTTATTTCTTCTTTAATTTCTTCAATGATCCATTGCTTGTTCAGTAGTGTGTTGTTTAGTCTCCACATCTTTGTGCCTTTCTCAGCTTTTTTCTTGTAATTAATTTCTAGCCTTATAGCACTATGATCTGAGAAGATGCTTGTTATTATTTCAATTTTTTTAAATTTGTAGAGGCTTGCCTTGTTTCCCAACATATGGTCTATCCTAGAGAATGTTCCATGTGCACTTGAGAAGAATGTGTATTCAGCTCTTTCAGGGTGGCGTGATCTATATATGTCTATTAAGTCCAATTGTTTTAGTTTTTCATTTAGCTCCACTATTTCCTTGTTGATTTTCTGTCTGGGTGATCTGTCCATTGATGTGAGTGGGGTGTTGAGGTCCCCTACTATTATTGTGTTGTTTTTAACATCTTCCTTTAGCATTATTTCTTCTTGATGAAGTGTCCCTTTGATCATTATATATTGTCCCTCTGTGTCTCTCTTTACCTGTCTTATTTTGAAATCCACTTGGTCTGATATGAGGATTGCAACACCTGCCTTTTTTTCCTTGCTATTTGCTTGAAGTATTGTCCTCCACCCCTTCACCCTGAGTCTGTGTTTGTCCTTGGGGCTGAGGTGTGTTTCCTGGAGGCAACAAATTGTTGGATCTTGTTCTTTAATCCATTTTGCCACTCTGTGTCTTTCTATTGGAGAGTTCAATCTGTTCACATTGAGAGTGGTTATTGATGCATGTGGACTTAATGCTGTTAATCTGTCACTCATTATCTTGTTTTCCTGTGTTTCTTTTCCTGTGTGCTTTAGACTACCCATTTAATACTGCAATTTCTTATGCTGGGTTTCTTAGATTTTTCCTTATTTATGATTTGTGACTCTGTTCTGTACTTTATTTTAGTGTCTACCTTGAAGTTTGTATTTAGAATCTCGTGTATAATATAGTCTATTCTCTGGTGGTCTCTTACCTACTTGACCAATACTGATTTAGACCCTTTGCTCTTCCCCTCCTAAATAATTATTTTCATTTTTTATTCCAACTCGTCTTATTAATTTGTAGTTAGAGTGCTAAGATCGTCCTTGTTTTGGTAGTTTCCTTATTTTTACCCTAATGCTATAGTTGAACATTTGCTATCCTGTTCTGGTTCTATCCATCGGTCTCCCTAGTCTGTGGATAGTGTCCCCTTTCTCCCTTTTTTCTTTTTTCAAGTATGAGAGCCTTCTTGAGGATTTCTTGTAATGGAGGGCTTTTAGTTACAAATTCTCTTAACTTTTGTTTGTCTGGAAAAGATTTAATTTCTCCCTCATATCTGAAGGAAATTCTTGCTGGATAGAGTATTCTTGGCTGAAGGTTTTTATCTTTTAAAGCTTTGAATATATCACTCCATTCTCTCATAGCTTGTAGGGTTTCTGTAGAGAAATCCGCTGACAGTCTGATAGGGGCTCCTTTATAGGTTATTCTCTTTTTTTTCCTTACTTCCCTGAGTATTCTCTCCTTATCATTCCTATTTGCCAACTTTACTACTATGTGCCTTGCAGTGGGTCTTTTTACATTGACAAATCTAGGAGATCTAAAACCCTCCTCTATACACATTTCTCCATTGATCCCTAGATTTGGGAAGTTCTCTTCAATAATTTCGTTAAGCACACTTTCTGCTCCGTTTTCCTTTTCCATATTCTCGGGAATTCCTATGATCCTTATGTTCTTACTCCTCATTGAATCCATTATCTCTTGGAGATTTTCCTCATTTATTTTAGTTCTTAGCTCTCTTTCTTCCTCTGTCTGGTGCCATTCAGCCTGTCTGTCCTCGATTATGCTAATTTGCTCCTCTATGTGGTCTACACGGGCATTCAGGGAATCCGTATTCTGTTTTATCTGGTCCATTGTGTTTTTCATCTCAAGTAATTCTGTTTGATTCTTCTTTATAATTTCAATCTCTTTTGTGAAGTAACTCCAGAACTCGGCTTGTTTCTCTATCTTCCTCTCTACCTCATTGAGTTTTTTGATTATAGCTGCTCTGAATTCATTATCACTTAGTTTACCTAATTCCAAGTCCTCAGGACTTAATTCTGTGTTTTTATTGTTTTCCTTCTGGTCTGGGGCTTTTATAAATTGCTGGATGGTAGAGGAGCGGTTTTTTCTCATGGTGGTAGAATTCAGTTGCAGTTACAGCCTGTCGACACTAGATGGGGGTCGAGAGCGGCATGTTATGAGCTCTCCGCCTTGGGGCAAGATGGCTGCGCCCACTGGCTTTGTTGGGGGGGAGGGGCTGTTACTCACACGCGCTGGTCTGGGTTCAGATCAGTTCTGTTCTCTGGTCTCCCAAGGCTCTTGATTTATGGGGTCCCCGCGGACGGAAGCTTTCCCCCCCGTCAGTGGGTCTCCACTGAATCAGCGGCAGGGGTCCTGGATGATCCCTTGGTCACACGGCCCCTCCCCCGCTCCTTCCCGACCCACGCCGCAGCGATCTCAGACTCTAGGGGAGGGAGCGATGTTCTCTCCTACCGTTCTGGCGCCTCTGAAGGTGTAAAGCAAGGTTATGATCTCCGCCTTCTTGGTATTGTAGGTCTCTAACGAGCTGGCATTATGTTTATTCTCTGAAATTCAGTTCTTCCAATCTTTTGTTGTATTTTGGAGGGGAGAGAATCCCGGGTCAGCTCACCCCGCCATTTTGCTCTGCCCCCTCCTCTTGATATTATTATTATGAATAAACTTTTATATTTTAGATCAATTAAGAATAAAAAAATAAATGTTTTTATTTTACCCTCACTTATTCCTTCTCTGATGTTCTTTTTTTTTTTATGTAGATCCAAGTTTCGGACCTATATAACTTTTCTTCTCTTTGAAAGAACTTCTTTTTACCTTTCTTATAAAGCAAGTGTACTGGCAAAAAATTATCTTCATTGTTGTTTGTCTGAGAAAATCTTTAATTCTCCTTCACTTTTGAAGGATAATTTCTCAGGATACAGAATTCTAGGTTGGTGGCTTTTTCCCTCAACACTTTAATTATGTCACTCCACTCTCTTCTTGCCTGCATTATTTCTGAGGAATAGTTGGATATACTGCTTATCTTTGTTCCTCTGTGAGTAAGCTGTTCTATTCCTCTGATTATTTTTCAAGATTTTTTCTTCATTTTTGATTTCCTGCAGTTGGCATAGGATATTACTGTGTAGTGTTTTTTTCCGTTTGTTTGTTTTGGTATTTATCCTGGTTAGTGTTCTCTGAGCTTCCTGGATCTGTGGTTTGGTGTCTGAGATTAATTTGGGGAAATTCTCAGTCATTATTTCTTCAAATATTACTTCTACTCTTTCTTTTCTTTTCTTTCTGGTATTTTCATTATGCATATGTTACACCTTTTGTTGTTGTCCCACAGTACTTGAATATTTTGTTCTGTGTTTTTCTCCTGTTTGCTTGTTTTTTGTACTCTTTATTTTTCTGTTTTGGAAATTTCCATTGATATATCTTCAAGCTCAGAGATTCTTTACTCAGCTGTGTCCAGTCTACTAATGAGTCCATAAAAGGCTTTCTTCATTTCTGTTACAGTATTCTTGATCGCTGTCACTTCTTTCTGGTTTTTTCTTAGATTTCTATCTTTCTTCTTCCATCACCCACCTGTTCTACTTTATCCATTAAAACCCGTAGCATATTAATCATAATTGTCTTAAATTTCCAGTGTGATTATTCCAACATCCCTGATGTATCTGAGTCTGATTTGGGTGCTTACTCTGTCTCTTCAATTGTCTTTTTTGTCTTTTAGCATTCTTTGTAGTTTTTTCTTGGTAGCCAGGCTTGAGGTACTGGGTAAAAAGAACTGTAGTAGGTAGGCCTTTAGAAATGTGGCAATAAGGTGTGGCAGAAAGGGAAATATTCTATAGTTCTATGATTGGGTCTCAGTATTTTTGTGAGCCTGTGCCTCTAAACTGTGAACTTCACAAGTGCTTCTCAGTCCTGTTCCCTACCCCTTAGGTGGGACAGAATGGTTAGAGTGGGTTGGAGGTGGGTGTTTCCCTTCTCCCATGTGGAAGACTAGAGTGGGTTAGAGCTGGGTATTTCCCTTTCCCCAAGTGGAAAGGCCAGAGTGGGTGTTAGTTGTGTATTTTCCTCTTCCAGGTCAGTTAGTCCTAATAAAACACCAATAGTTTCTCTTGAGGACAGGCTTGTTAAGAAGAACAGAATGCTCTGGTTTACTTCAAAATGATTTCTTTAACCCTTCCCCCGCCTGAATCATGAGGGGATTTTCTCTGAAATTCACTGTGAGAGCCTGGTCAAGTCCCTGGAGGTAAAATTTACAAAGTTGTGGGAGCCTCTATGAGAGGGCCTTCCTGATGTTTTTACTTTCAGACTTGTCTATTCTGAGTTTCTAGCAATTTATCAATTACAGTTCAGACTTTCCTACCCTGGTACTGGTTCTTGTAGAGTTTTCTTCTTTGGTAAGTCGTAATTCTCTGTACTTGCTTGTCTGTCTCTCCAATTTTGGAGGCAGTAGTTTGTCCTCTGATATCACTTCTCTGATGGATCTAAGAAGAGCTGTTAATTTTTCAGTTTGTTCAGCTTTTTACTTTTTGTTGGGACAGAGCAACAACTTCCAAACTCCTTATATGCCACATCAGAAATCAGAAGTCCAATGCTTTTTAAAAATATATACATATTTTTAGTATTTTTTTCAGTGGTTGCCTGGGAATTACAATTAATGTCTTAATTCATAACAATCTAGTTTGGATGAACTAATTTAATTTTAGTAGTATATAACATTCAGCTCCTCTATAGTTCCATTCCCTACCCCCTCCTTTGAGTTGTTATTATCACAAAAATTACATCTTTATATGTGACCATCAACACAGATTTATAATTATTCTTTATGCAATTATCTTTTAAATAAGGTAAGAGAAATAAAGATTTGAAAACAAAAAAGTACATTTAAACTTTCTTGTATATTTATCTCTGTAGTTACTTTTACTGGTACTCTTTATTTCTTCTTCACGTAAAATAGAATTACTGCCTTGTGTCTTCATTTTAGCCCTAAGAATTCTTTTTAGTATTTCTTGTATGGCAGGTTTGATAGTAACACATTTTCTTGGTTTCTGTGTATCTGGAAATGTCTTAATTCTCCTTCATATTTAAAGGATAAATTTTCTGGATTGAGAATTGGCTGATAGTTCTTTTCTTTCAGCAATTTAAATTGTCATCCCAGTGATTTCTGACTTCCATGGTTTCTGAGTAAAAACTAGCTTTTAATCTGATTGAGAAATCTTCTACATGATAAGTTTTTTGTCTTTCGTTCTTTTCAAAATTCTCTATTTGCCTTTGGTTTTCAACAGCTTGATCATGATGACATGAATCTCTGAGTTTGTGCTACTTGGAGTATATTGAGCTTCTTGAATGTGTAGATTAATGTTTTTCATCAAATTTTGGAAATTTTGGCCATTATTTCTTCAAATATTCTTTTTATGCCTTTCTCTCTCTTTTCTCCTTCTGGGACACCCATTATTCACATATTGATATGCTTGATGGTGTCCCATACATCTTTGAGAATCTGTCCATTTCTCTTCATACTTTTTTCTTTCAATTTCTCAGAATGGATGATTGCAATTGACTTATCTTCAAGTTTGATTTAGATTCTCTATTTGATAAGACTTCATTTTCCTACTTCTTTTTAGTTCTGTGGAGGTAGTTTCCTTTAGTTCTTTGAACATATTTAAAATAGCTGATTTAAATTCATTCTCTGGGAAATCCAATGTCTGGGTTTCCTGAGGGTTATTTTCTATTGATTATTTTTTTCCCCTGGTTTATAGGCCGCACTTTCTTGTTCCTTTGCCTGTCTTATAATTTGTTGTTGAAAGCTGGTTATTTTAAACAATGTAATGTGGCAACTCTAGAAATTGGATTTTCCCCCCTCCTCAGGGTTCGTTGTTATTGCTGGTTGTTTAGTGACTTTTCTGAATGAAATCTCTAAAGTCTGAATTCTTTGCCATATTCAGCCACTGAAGTCTCTGCTCAGTTAGCTTAGTGGACAGCTGATTTCTGGACAGAGATTTCCTTAAATTGGAACTTAGAAGTCTCCTAGGCTTTTTTCAGGGGCTCTGTGTTCATTTGGGGTCATGCCTTCAACACTCAGCCAGGCAGTTGAAAATTCTTGCTTAGCCTTTGCTTCTTGCTCATGTAAAGCCTCAAAGTCAGCCAGAATTGGGACCTTAGAACCTTATTAGGTCTTTCCTAAGCATGCACACATGCTTAGGGCAAGTGCACAGTCCTACACATGTATGTGGTCTTCTAGATTCCTGGGAATATACTGGAACTTTTCGTTGTCCTTATGGGCATCTCATTCCTTGGCTTTTCCTTTTAAGCTTTTAGATTAGCCTGTTGTTTTTCCCGACTGTTATACACCACTGCAGGCAGCCACAAAAATTAAATAATTGTCTTTCATTGTTTTTGAGAAGTGCCCTGAGGAAAAGTCTTTTCCCACTGAGTAAGCTCAAAATAAAATTAAATAAACACAGTTTCACAAGTGAATCTTGCAGGGAGTCACCAGACATGTCAAATAATGACAGTTCTCTGAGAATAAACTTTGGAGGAACTCCAGCTCCCTT
Organism: Equus quagga; assembly: GCF_021613505.1. Taxonomy (NCBI): domain Eukaryota; kingdom Metazoa; phylum Chordata; class Mammalia; order Perissodactyla; family Equidae; genus Equus; species Equus quagga. The sequence continues at coordinate 9,192,627 of NC_060277.1, forward strand.
CTGCCCCCTCTTGTGACTGCCAAGCTGCTGATTTTGCCATAATTGCAGGCTGTTGGTTTTTAAGGCTACTGTGGCATTGAAGGGGGTGGGAGGAATGGAAATACAGCAAGTTAAAATGTCACAAGGTTTGCTGTTTTTGCCAAAATTCAGCCACTTTTCTTTAATAAATGGTCCCCAGATTGCTCCAATCCTTTAGTTAATTTCTGGAGTTCTGAAGAAATTAATTCTGACAATTTTTTAAACCAGTTTCTCCATTGCTTTTATGGAGGAAACAATTTTCAGAGGTACTTATTCCACTATTTTTGCTGGCAACATCTACTCTTCTGTGTTAAAGTAAAGTATATTAACACAAATCCTTAATTTCTCATGGTATTTCAAAGTTTTGTTGAAGATGATTATAACCTTGACAAAGTGCCCATAGATGATTTCTTTGCAAATAAAGATGCTTTATTGAAGAAAGATAGCCAGCCTTTGACCACTAAATATAGCTTTACAGAAGAAGCTCCAGCAAATGGAATCTGAAGCAGCAGTCAAGAAAGGAAAGCTTTGTAGAGATTTGGTAAGGAGCCTTTCAGGGGACAAACTGGAAATTGAGTTTTTGCTAACATGCGAATGGAGAGCTAAACTTGGAATATACATCCCTAGTTGCATCCCATATTAATATTATCTTTTCATATGTCTCTATTTTGTCAACTCAAAAAATGTTCAATACACTAAAAGAGATAAAAAGTAATAATTTCAGTTCTTTATGGAAATAAACACACCACTTTAGAAGCACAATTTGTTCTCTTACAAGATAGTTCTCTTGGCTGAGCATTTTTATGAGCTAGAAAATATGCTATTCTTGCCAAACACAACTAGAATATATTCTGATGTTTGGTAGTTGATTGCGTTATCCCCATAGATTGGTATATCACGTAATGTTTGGGTTATAGCGAAGTTCCAAATTTCTGGATTACTTCTGGAAAGATGTATTCTTCCTCTGTATTGTTATAAAGCATGAATAATAAATGCCTTCTCTTTAAACATGAGAAATATTCTGCAAGAATGTGTTTCAGTACATTTTTCTGACAATCAGAGTTTTTTTCCCCTCCTCCTAAACAGCAAGGTTATATTAATATCTCTAAACCATATGTCCAAGGAAGGTTGTGTTTGCATCTGTAAAACCATCATTAAAATTACAAGCCTAGACTGAAATTTTTCTGTTTGAATTTTTAGATCATACTCTATAAATTTTATTACTGTGTAGAAATTTTGTTGCTGGAGGAAGAGACATAAAAAATGTGACAGTAGAGCTTAGAGATGGCATATTCACTACCACCCTACACTCTATCCTGCCAATATCATCCACTCAAACGAGAAGCCTCATGATGTGTCTAAATACTTTTACATATAAAACTGTTTTAAACATTTTTATGTATATCTATAGGTTACCAATTGAATTCATATTTTGCACATGAGAAAAAAGTGACTTACCCAAGATCACCTAGTTAGTAAGTGGTTGTGTCGAATCTACGCTAGCACCGTCTGGTAGAAATATTTGTGAGACCATATGTTCATGTTCATTCATCCAAGTTCATTTATGTAGCTGTTCCAGGAGGCTTCAGTTCTTTGACACATGGTTCACTCCATAAGGTTCCTCCTAAATGAATGATCTGAGGGCAAGAGAAAGCCCAAGATGAAAACCATAGCCTTCTACAACCTAAGCTTAGAAGTGACATACTGCCACTTCTGTTACATTCTTTTGATCACAGACAAATGCTGGTGCAGTCTGGGAGGGGCCTGCACAAGGATGTGACTTCCAAGAGGCTATCTTGGAGGCTACCTAGCACAGATATTTAAAAAAGTGAAAAAAAAAAGTGGAATTAATTTTAATAATACACTTTATTTAAAATATTATCCTTTTAACCTCTAATCAATATAAAATTATTGAGATATTTTACATTTTTCTCATACCACGTCTTTAAAATCCAGCATGTTGTTTTCTACTGATAGCACATCTCAATTCAGGCTATGCTAATGTCAAGTAGCCACATTTCAAATACTCAATACAGTGCCTCTGATGACGGCTCTCTATTGGAGAGCACCAATACAGAACTAAACAGCGTGGTTCCAAAATCTGTGTTCTGAAGCACTTCTTGCTTAATCATAGAAAAAGAGCGAAATGGTCTTTTTGTCAATCAACATCAATGTTATGATGAAAATACAAGATCCTCTGGATCTGTGGCATCTTTTCTAATTTTTCTGATATAGGCAGTAAGCGTTGCAATGTTAAAAGGATCTAAACTGATGCCACTCTTAAAATAACGTGAAATAGTAACTTTTAGATAAATGTTAGAAAATTCACTAAATATAAAATTTCTGTCATACGTTTAATGGATTTAAATCATGCTTTAAATATAAGCTCCAGGTAGTGCTTTCTACTTAAACGAATTTCTGCTAGATAAATGGATAAATGGATTTTACCTGTCAAGTGGTCAAGCCATCCCTAAGCAGCCGTGTAGCTGCCATACTGACTTGCCATACTTTCATAAATTAGGTCCGTAATGAAAAAATGAGCCCAAATGAATGTAGCAGTTTATTTCTCACGGCACAGCAGACAGCAGGAGCTTCACACCTTCGCGCTTCTTGAGCCCTATGTCCCAGGGGGTGCTATAGAGCAGAGTCAGGTGGGTGCCAAACACACAGTGGAGGAGCCTAGGGAGGGAATCCTTTGTGTAAGAGGCTGCTGGCAAACCTGCCAATCTTTGCCCACTAGGAAAGCATTGTCTTTATTACCCTGGAATGTAATAAAATTTCCTTCAGGGAGAAGAGAGAGTCTTTACTATCCTAGAATGTCTCTCAGGAGGGAGATATTCTGTATAATTTTTATACTGGTCAGGAAACAAATCTGTTCCCTCCATCTTCTGAGACATGTAGAAAATGCCATGGAGAATTCCCTCCCAGCATATCTATATCCCTTAGCAGTGAGATTCTTTTCGAAATCATTTTACTTATAAATGTGAAAGATAGAGAAAAGTATTAAGAACAATCAATTACAAAGATTGGATTAATAAAAATTATTTCTTCAAGAAATTTATTAAGACTCAATGACTAAAATTTATGCAACCTGCTCCTTCAGGCCTGAGTACCAAAATAGCTAATACATTAATGTTTTCGAGATGAAGTTCCCCGTGGTTTCATTTGGTAAACTATATACTTAACTAATAAAAATATATACTATTATATTCAATGGTCATTCCTTTTATGTTTCATCTACCATTGAAATGGCTAAATCTTTCATGTTTAGCCACTTTATGATCATAGCTAATTTTTTATTTGACTAAAATATATCTGCTTCTAAAAGGACCTGATAAGAAAATTGTTATGCAAAAATATTTAAAATATATAATAGCTTTATAGTGAATAACCTTTTTACATTCTGTTGTTTTGAAGAACTGTTGCTAAAAGAAGCAAGATATAAGGCAGAATTTGCTCCTATTTTTCCATCTGGATGTTATGATGACACATAATTCAGAGAAGCCCTAAATAGGGCTCCCTGCCTTTTGGATAATTTACTATTCAAGGAATCACCAGCTATTCTTCCAAATTTTCTGGGTCAACTTCTCTTAAGGCATCTTTTCCCCACTGGGCTCACTTAAGCAAAATAAATTCTCCTGTGTCTATTATATAAAAAGGGGTATTCTGAATATACCATGCAAGAAAATGTGAAGTAATTTAAAAGTGCAAGAAATTCAAGATTTTACACTAATTTTCAATTCCCTTTTTTTGGTCTATTTTTTCTTCTACTCTTTAGTATATGATCAGATTGTTTCCCTAAGTCCTTGGTCCTTGGATAACTAGAATGTGTATTATCTGGAAAACAAATAGACTACAGTCCTAGGTTCAAATGTTCTTTTCACCCACCTGCGTACTTTTTAGCATTAGACTGGAATTCTGTCAGAAAGATTATTTTAAAATAGGCTTTTCCACAACTGGCACTGGTCTATAAGTTTGCATAGTTTTACATTTTACGCACATCTTCTAAAAATCTATCTCATCACTTTTTGCTCTTACCATCCCCCTTTCCCACATATGCAATTCCTCTAACACTCTTCATGGTGTTACATCAACAGTATCACCATAGAGGGTCTCTCAGGAGAGCAACCAGACCATCCTTAGAAAGCTGTCTACTCGGGTCTTCAGTTCTGACTCTCTGAACTGGACATTGGTAAAGCGCTTTACTATATTTATGCACTATTACATGCCAGTGACTTAAAGTTTCTGCCACTGGAACAAAAGCTTTTTTTAAAAAAAAAAGACTTTTTTATAGCAGTTTTAGGTTCACAGCAAAGTGGAGCAGAAAGCACAGAGGTTTCCCGTGTGCCTCTTGCTCCTACATATGTACTGCCTCCTTCATTATCAAAATCCCCCACCAGAGTGGTACACTTGTTATAATTGATGAACCTACCTTTACGCATCATAAGCATCCCAAATTCATGGTTGACATTATGGTTCACTCTTGGTGTTGCACATTCTATGGGTTTAAACACATGTGTAGTGACCTGTGTTCATCATTATAGTTGCACTCTGAGTGTTTTCACTGTCCTAAGCATCCTCTGTGCTCCTCCCGTTCTTCCCTCCACCCTACAGCCTTTGGCAATGACTGATCATTTTACTGTTTCCATAGTTTTGTCTTTTCCAAAATGTCATAAAGATGGAATCCTACAGTATGTAGCCTTTTTCAGATTGGCTCTTCTTTCACTTAGTAATATGCATTTAAATTTCCTCTCTGTCTTTTCGGGGCTCAGTAGCTCATTTCTTTTTATAGCTGAGTGATATTCTATCCTCTGGATGTACCACATTTTATTATCCATTCACCTATTGAAGGATATCTTGGTTGCTTCCAAGTTTTGGCAATTGTGAATAAAACTGCTAGAAACGTCCATGTGCAGGTTTTTGTATGGACATAAGGAATATAATTTTTTAAAATGTATTGATTTTTCCAAATACCACATATATCTTGTAGAAAATTAGAAAATGGAAGAAAATGTAGGGAAGTAGATTAAAACTCCCAAAATCTCATTCCCAGAGCTACCTGGCATTAGTATTTGGTATATTTCCTTTTATTGTTTTCTGTATATTTTATACCCAGACACATATAGACAAATGCTTTATTATAGTGGAAAACAAGCCTATTTCTGAGGACTTGCCTATGTTATTATTCTTCAAAACATAATTTTTATTTTCTCTGTAATAGTCCGTCACATGCATATATCATAATTAATAAATCCACCCTGAACATGTTCATTTATGCAATTTAGGCTATAAGGAGCAGCCTTTTAACTGGAATTTTGTCTGCACTTCTGATTATTATAATAGTTTCATATACATGAAATTATGACTTCAGAAGTAAAAATGTTTTTAAAGCTTTTGATGCATATTGTCAAATCACATATCATAAAGACTCTGCCAATTTATGTTCCACCACGAACTAATCAGAGGGCTAATCTAACTGCTTTTTTGAAGCTTTTACTTAACTCTCCATCTTTCTCCCTTCTCTCATTTTTAAAAATTAGCAGCTTTATTGAGCTATAATTGACATAGCATAAAATTCAGCTGTTTAAAGTATATAATTCAATGGTTTTTTTGTAACCCTGCCTTAGATTCTTAGGAACATGAGTTTAAAAACCTTCAGATTCCTGGAAATTGGCAGAGCCTGACACAGAGGGTGGCAGCAGGTCACACTATTAGCTGCGCACTGGGGGAGTCAGGTATAGGCACCAAGTGGTAAAACTCAGTGAGTCACGCAAAGAAAGAGTTGTTTTTATAAGGGTGTTTGTTTTACCCTTATTTAACACATCATGGAATTAAAGTAAGTAAATACATCCAGACACAAATAAGTTAGAAAACTTTTAGAAATGAGGTTATAATCATTATTTGCAGTAAGACTGTCCAGAAAAACCAATAGAATCAAATGAAACAAAAATTTTAAATTTGTTAGAATTAATGTGTTTAGTGAGATAGAATAAAAAGCATACAAAATGAGTACATATAAGCAAATATATATAAAATATATAAATAAAATATAGACATAAACAAATATATATTTGTATATAGACATATATATAGTCATAACTTTCCATTTATAACTATTTAGAAGATATGAGTAATCTATTTTAAAAGAGTAAGGTAAAAGCACAGAATGACCAGGCGTAATGTTTTTATACCCAGTGTAAGGAATATTATGAAACTTTAACTCCTTTATTTACTTAAAAGTATTATAAAAGCTTGCTTATTTTTTAAAAACAAAGGGACATTTTAAGTGCTTGTATCAAAAACCTGAATATTGTGTACATATCAATTGCACATGATTAATTTGTGAGATTAATGCAATTATAAACATAACTCTCATACTATGATCATAATTATTATCATGTTAGCTCTTGAGAAAGTAATTCTAAAATTCACTTGGGAGAATAAACAAGTGAAAATATTCAAGCAAATATTTAGAAAACAGAACAATAAGGGAGGACTTGTCCTGCCAATATTAAAACCTATGACAAAGTTATAAGAAATTATTCAAAATGTTACTTACAGAAAATCAAAAGCTGAATCAATAAATTAATAATAGTGGTGCTAATTGTTATAGGAGCGTCAGCGTGGTGTATTGAATTTAGCTGTAGTGTCCATGCACTTAAACATCTGCTTACGGCACTAAAACAAGACCGTAGAATAAGCATTGCTGTCTGTTTGATGAAGTCAGTACTGCACATCTGGGGTTAAAGGAAGAATTATTTAGGAGACAATTGTAATATAGTTATCAATTTAGAAAACAATAGGTGAAATTGGACCTATTTCTTACACCACATAGCAAAGGAAATTTGGAGTAGATGAAAAAGTTACATTTTACATAAAACTATTTTGTGTTTGTATTTGAAACAAGTTTCAGATTATAAATGTAGTGAAAAACCATAAAGAAACAACAGATTCAATTACATAAAATGGAACTTTCTGTATACCAGGAAAGTAAAAACAAAAAGAAAAGTTTAAGAGTAAAGTGGTACAATTTAAAAAAGACTAGATAACACTAAAATGTAAAACAAACAAAAAAAATCAGTTAAATAATTGAGTAGAGCACTAACTGGGAAATGGACAAAGGACAAAAAAGTTCAGATGGCTTATTACCACATAGAAGTTAGTTCGGACTCAATGCAAATTAAAACAATAATGACAACTTTTCCACATATTTATCAGCTAAGCTTTTACAGTTATGACAATAAAGTTGAGAAAGCTATTGTCAAGTGGTCACTCTCAAACCCAACTGAATGGTATATGGAATATTATAACCTTACCGAAAATAAATTTAATATTATATTTCAAGAGCCATCTACCAGTCAATTGGCAAATATTTCTTTTGTGCATGTGCAGAGATGACGATTGATGACAGGGACATCCTTACATCTCAGTCCCTACCTTCCCGGAACCAAGAGTCTGCTGAGAAAAGGGTCTTTAACTCAGTGGTTCTATTTATTAGAAAAAACTCTAAGGAAATAATCATCCTAGAATTATTTGTAATAGTAAAATAATGGAATCAATTTAAATGCCCAACAGTGCAGAAAAAGATAACTTTTGATACATCTCTTACAACATATTATACAGCCATTAAAAATCATATTTGTGAAAAATATTTTAAAACATGAGGTTTAATCACAGTTCAATGTTAAATGAAACAAGTGGGATCCAAACGAATGTATATGGTACAGTTTCAATGTTGTTAAAACATTTCTATCTATGTATATGTCAAGTTTGAAAAAATACCAAAATTTTAAAAGACTGGGGACCTCCTTGATGTGTTTTAGTGCATCAGTTTATTAATTTCCTCATCTATAAAGTTGGGAAATACTAATACTATTTATCTCACAAAATTCTTCCAAGAATTGAGTAAATGAAATGAGGTGATCATTAAGTGGTTGCTACAAACCTTAGCCTATAGAAGCACTCAATGATAACTGTTGTTCCTATTTTTCAAAAACCTAAAGAGGCGCCTCTGTTTCATGAGATGGAGCATGGGTAGACCTCGGTGTTCTCATTTCAGCTCTATCTTCTTTATTATGAAAGTAACTTCTGGCGTTTGGGGCAGTTGGTCTGTTATTCTTAGTTATTGATGATGCAGTAAGTTTTCATCTTTTTCTATCAATATTCTGTGTGTTTTTTGTGAATACTTTATTGGGAAGTCAGGGACTGTCATGACTAGGCTGCTAGACAGTTGATGTTTAAACCCCTCTTGATCAGATGTAAACCATATGAAATTCCAGTTTGTTTACCTTCATTGTCTAGCAAGTCCAGTTTCTCTGGTCTTTCCTGCAAGCTACTGTTGGGGCCAATCTTTGAAGAGTCTGAGGCAGTCCACAGATGTTCCCTGCCCCAGATGTCCCCGTGCTCTGAGGAGGCTCATCTCAAAACTGCTCTTGAGCTCTTGCTAACCAGGTACCAGGTACCAGCTACCAAGTACCAGGTCAGATCTTCTGTCTGGGGTCCAGCAATCTGCTTTCTAGAACAAATCCAGTGGGAATAGTGGTGGGCTAGCCAGTGGAAGAACCCACTGCCAGTTTTAGTTGGGACTTTCAAATTCATGTTATTCGAGTTAGTTTTTTGTTGCCTAGTAATATGGAATCTAAGGGATGTGCTCAGGAAGAAAATGTTCCTTTTTACATGTGGATGAATTTAGAAAAATAAGAGTTCAGTCTTCTTTATATTGCAAATCAAAATCTACTTAAATCATAAGCTCTGAAATCCATTTAAAACTTATGGCTACATCATAAAATCATCTCTTCCTAATTTGAATTTAATGTAAACTGATTTTTAATTGTTTGTAGAACCATGGGTAACAGATTTTTTTGAACACTGCATGGTAAAAATCAGCAAATATGTCAGACAAAGCACAACATTAAAGGAAATATTGCAGCATATGTTGACAGTTATAGAAGAATTGCTTCTATTTTCACCCTTCACACCAGAATAATTTTTTCAATATTTACCTCCCATGCGTAGAGAGGGAAACATATGGGACTTTACATAATCGTAAGCATAAACAGGTGGCTACTTAGGTACATTTAATTTGCAGGCAACATCAATACTGAACAACGCCACCAGTGCCACATGGGCTCCCAGGCTCTTTCCACTAACATTCCATTAGCGAAATTTAGATCATTAAAACAGAGGGAGGATATACTCCTCCCTCAACTGGCTTCAACTACCTTTCAGAGCCATGAATAAAACACCTTTTCAAAAATGTCTTGGCAGTTTGCTGTTGCTTTTTTTCAAGGGAACTTCAGCAATTGTGTATAATGTATACCTTGAGAATAACTACAAGCAGTATGATATTTGCATTTAAAATGTGCTTACATCTCTCTATAATCTGCTCATTATGGGCATGAAATTATGATGGTTAAATTCTAAGCAATTTATCAAAGCATGAGGTCAAACTCCTCAAAGCAACTTTGAAATATTTTCTCTAGGTAGTCCACATAAAGCGATCACCTGAGGCTCATTTCCATATTCAGACACTGGTGAAATCTATCGAAATGCTCATTGCCAGGATTTTTTGCTCAGTCTGTGTCAGACACTGAATTGTGGATTCTATATATTTTGTCTCATTTAATATGCTCTAGACTGGAATGTCTGGTTTGTCCACTTTGGCCCTGTTAGTGCTAATCTCTGACCTTATATCCATCCTGTAATGGCTGAGAATTCCAGAGTGAAAAAAAATGAGGAGAAAGAATAACGATTATTTTTCGTTTCTTGCTCTTTTGGTTCTTGCTGTGTTTTAAATACTGTCTAAGCATTTCATCATCACATTGACTTTGTGAGGTAGATTATATCATTTTCTCCACTTTACAGGAAAGGAAATTGCAGCCCTGAGAGTTTAAGTTCTCAGGTTTGCACAGCGAGGAAAAGGCTGAGGCCAGAGTTAAACCCAGGCTGTCTGAACTAACAATTCATACTTTTAACCACTCCACTTTACCGTCGGGATACTTGTGTGTTTCTGGCCCTGAAAATTCTATTGCCTAAAGTCACTCAGCGCTGGAAGTAGTAAATGTGTGGTATTTTGAATATTCTCCTAACACGCTTAGTCAGAGATATGGGGTGCCGAAGGTCTGTGGGGGTTCTTTCCAGTCCTGATGCCTGTATGTGCCTTCCCAAAATGCAAGGGGTCATGCTCTGCAGAATGAAGAGTCCAGGGAGCTGTGCTATCCCCAAGGTTTAGGAGAAGAAGAATTTCTCACATCCTCTCTCCTCGCCCGAGGTCTATTACTCCTTCTCATTGCTTGGGAGAGAGAAAGCTTTAACATGAACAAGTATGTAGGACATTTATTAATAAGCTATGATTATAAGAGAGCTTTAGGCATAGACATCAAGTTATATCGTTTGATTTCAAAACCTAACATTATTAATGTAAATTCCATGTTAAACATCCCAAATGGTTGGATATTGCATACTCTTTTCAAGGAGTTTAAATGTTATTGGGAAAAGGAGGGTGTTTTTTTTATTTTTCATGCAATGATTGAACCAAAGAGGTAAAAATGAGTTGAAAGGTTTTATGATTTGTTCTTTTTACCTCCAGGTAAAAGATCTATCAAAAACTGTTAATGGCTATTATAGACAATTCCTACATGTAAAGACACTCAGACATAAGAATTTTCCAGCCTCACTTCCTCTCCTCTAACGTTGAACAAACTTGGTCACCATCTTCAGTATGTCTTCTCTCCTTTGAAATACTCAGTTAATCTGCCATGCAAAATTTTCTTATCATGAACTTTGACTTTCCTCACATTCCTTGTTTCTGTTCTTAGAGACTCTTCTATCAAGATTGTTGGAATTGCTCATTAGTTGATGATGTTCACTAATCCTATAATTGACTCTCAGAAATATGGGGAATTTTCTTGTAGTTTGGACATTATTATTATATGTTCTAATATTTTGCTCAAGGATTTTGAGTTTTTCGCTTGGATAGAGCATTTCCTGCACTCCATTTCAATGTAAACTTGAGTAGAGATGCTTGAGCTATGATTTGGAAATATTGGATTTGGGATAGTCTTTAAGAAGATATTTTTTGTAGATATGCTGACCTAAGAATTGTCTTAGGAATGTAAAAAAGTGATAGAAAAGTCACAAGAAGCATGTGAAATGAGAAATCTATAGAGGCAAGTATAAAATAACAAGGATGGTTAGGAATTTGGTTGCAGAACAAACATAGTGCAGTTTTTTAAGAGGCAGAGGCACACAATCACAAAAAGAAGTGAGACGCACTTTGTTTTCTTGGCAGAGAGATAAGACACACGATCCAGAAATATGTAGCAGTCTGATTTGTCTGCAAATCTTCACATAGCTCAAACCACTAGAAATTTTTGAACATGTATCTCAAATATATGTTATTTAAAATTGTGTGTGTGTATTTGATGTATCTTTACCTATATCTCAAGGGCAAATTTCCTTATAATGATAGTGGATATGAATCTATATTTTGATAACTTTGAAGTGGCAAAAATGTTTCAGTAACTTTTCATATTTTATTAGACTAGAGTATCATTGTTTTATCTCGTAATATGGCTGAAGGAAAGCTTGAGAGGGAGTAGAAATGTCAACTCTGCCATTTTTTTTGTTGTTCACTTGTGTTTATGGTAGTTTTATTTTTAATACATGGTTTCTTGGCAATTTAAAGCCATTTATCCATTTTGTAAGAATTGCTTTATTTAAAAACTATGATAATACATTCTGGAAACCCACTTATAAATGGCCAGGTGAGCTGCAGCACCTGACAGTGTATGAACCTGTGTGGGCAACACTGTCAACGCTTCCCTTTGTGTAGTTCCCCGGCCTCCCTCGGAGGCCTCACCTGCACCTTCAGGCACAGGGCCTTCTGACGTACGAACAGATGAGACTAGTGCCGATCAACATCTTAAGTATCAGTGACGTTGACTCTCTTATGTTGTTTGATTTAAACAGTTCTAAGACTTTCTGCACCCAGAAGGAGGGTGGACTCTTACCTTGGAACCCTCCCTGTTAGCTAATGAAAGGCTGGACAAACAATTTATGATGTATGATAATAGCAAAAGGTTGAAATGTGTAACTCTGTGATTAAGCCCTTGATCTTTAGAGACACAAAAACCTACCATGTGTCTTATGAGCTATGTGATGATGGAGAATTTATGCTATCTCTTCAAACCTTCATGTGCTTATCTGTAGCATGTTTGTGTTTTATTTGTAGCTGCCTCATATTGCTATTTGGAAAACTAAATTATTATAAGTGTAAATTTCCTGCACATTCTAAGCTGCTAATATTTTAATAATCTTAATTTTGATGATGGGAGAGGAGGAAGAGAAGTGGTAGGTAAAGTTCACTCTAAGATTCTTCATCTCAGAGATAGAGGGTATATATTTGGTTGGAACTGAGAAAGCAAGCTTGAGATTTGACTAGGAAAAAAGACTGCAAGCTCTTCACAATGATCTTATGCTATGTATATTAAGTGATATTGTAATACACAGTTGGAAAATTTAATTTTTAAAATTACTCCCTATTTGGAAGGGAATTGATGAGATAGAAGAAGAAAAAAGTAGAAAAAATCCAATAAGCATAAATTCTGCACAGTGAACCAGGAAATTATTCTTGCTCTTCTCATATTGGAGGGTCTGGAAAAGTTCATCCATGCAAAGGGAGGGCCAGCTCGTGAAATCTATATACGTGTTTTGTGAAGTAGAATAAAAATGTTTTTATAAGCAATGTCCTTGTAAGTCATATGTATGACAGAGGGGCAGCCTTAAGCATGAGATTTAGGTCTGATTTGAGATTCTAGAGTCATGACTATGAAAATCATGACCATTTTTATACCCCCCAGCAATAATATTTGTTTTACTGTTCTTAAAAGATTATTGTGAGGATAAATGATACATATGAAAAAAATCACTCAAATTTATAAATTTCACTTCTTACTATTAATAATAATGATTACAGAGTATTAGGAATTAATTGAAAATATAAACTCTCCCCAAATCTAGGATTCAGGGATGTAAAATCAAAGCATAAATTTACTCATTGACTAATTTTCAACAGATTAATTGCATTTCTTTGTAATCTTTGTTTCTCAAGTGACATGCTCTTTATGAACAACTTCTAATTTAAAAATAGCAATAATATCCATTTTAATAGGTGACAATCAAATTTGGAAATGGAAATCTATTTTCTTTCTGCTTTTTAACTTACTTTATGAAGATTACATATTGGCTTACTTTATAATCACCATCATGATCACTCAGCTCCTGAAATGGGTTTTGTTTTTCCTTGCAAGTATAAGAAGTCATATTTTCTCCAGGATAAAACTATTATACTCTTTGTGAAAAAGATGGAGGAGATAATGGTAAAATTTAAAGCTGATCGGGCCTATGCTGCTTTAGTTTATTGTAAAATTGAAGTTCCAATATGACATCATATTTCTATATATCAAAAAAACCCTCGCCCTTCTTCGTATGGCATTACGTGGCTGTTTATGGGAGGGACTCTTTAGATTGGCTGCAGTAGTATATGAAGAAATGTTTATCATATAGTTTTTCCTGTTCTCTGCCACTTAGTATGTTAAACTGTGTATTTAATCATCTTCTAAGGGAAAACACATAGATTCATAGATAGATTCTTCTTGCAATAGAGACATTCAGCAAGATAGCTCAGAAGTGGGTGATTAACTTGAAATAATGGTGGCCCTAAGGGTTTCAGGCTTTTTCTACTTGACAACATTTTAGGTCTGTTATTATCTTAGGTGAACTCAATTCCCCAAGAAAGAAGATGCTGAATTAATTCTTCTGTGACTTATGTCGTCAACATAGCTAGGACAGAAATAAAACTATGTGCCTCTATCATTTATGAGATTCTAGGTAGCTATTTTTTAAAACTTATTTCACAAAAAACTGCTTAGTTTCCTATACCCTGATAATGATTGTGGGCTCTTAGAAATAAATCTTCACACACAGACAAATGAGATTAAGTATGTGCACGCATGCACACACACACACAAATTCATTTACTGTGGAGAATTCAAGAGTACTATTTTATTGGATTTTCCCTGATACAAGACATAATAAAAAAGAAGTTCCTTCAAAGTAAATGTTTGTTTGCCTCCCCGTCTTCAAGCATCCTATGCAGTGGATGAGCCCTGTTCAATCTCTTCGGGTTTTCAGGACGGACCACACAGGCTACCTGACTCATTCCTTGCCAAGGTTGCGTCACTCACATTTTTTCAGGAAGTTTAAATCTAAAAATAACCAAAATCCTATTTTTGTGTGTGCGCAAAGATTGACTACAAAAATAACTGATCATAAATGTTTGTACAGTGACCCAAAATATACATAAAAGATGTTATAACCTGGTTAATAATGATTTGATATATATAGATGAATTTAATTGGAATGTATTTCTTGAGTAAGCTAATGCATGCTTTTTCCAAGCTGTATGATTCTAGTGTTTTTTTTATACATTGTCTTCTTGGTTCATGTTGGTGTATAATATTATCATTAATTTACTTTTGGATTAAGGAAGAAATTATTTAATTTCTTATTTGTTCTTATTTTGTCTGGAATTATTAAAATCTACTCAATAAGTAAATTTCTGGAAGTTCTACAAAGCAAATACCCCCATAGGATAGAAGCAAAATAATTCAAAGAGGAGCATTAAGCTTAAACATGTGTTTGAGCATAAAAAGCATAAAAAGCTGTGTCTTAAATAGTAAAAGTTCATTGTATTAGTGACTATGCCGATTGTATCAGAGGGAAAAATTTCAAATATTGAAACTGGTAAAATGAGAGAAGCAAAGAAAAGAAAGGATATTATATAATCAAGAATATTCAATCCAGAGCAACTACCTAACCTGGCATTTTCCAAGGAGAGCTATGTGGAGCACTAATCTATCATGATATGCTATGCTGTAATTTATTAGTGGATGTTTCCACAAGACTTTTATAATCAAAGAAATCTGAGAAATTCTTCATGTTCTGAGTCACAGTGTATCTAAAGTTTCCGAGAAGTCTTAAGTTAATTGGAAATTTGTAGACATTTTTTATTGTGGTAACATACACATAACATAAAATTTACCATTTTAAAGTGCACAATTCAGTGTCATTAAGTACATTCACAATGTTGTACAAACATCACCACTGTCCAGTTCCCAGCTATAATAGCTTTGTAATTGTTAATTTGGCCTTGGAATAGTTTCTTCTGGAATATTTAATAGTTTCTTCTAGAATATTTAATTTAATTTTAAATATATTTATGGAAATGCTGATCTAATCCAGTTCTCTCATTTTAAAAATTAAAAATATGAACTTGAGAAGGGCTGGCTCTGTGGCCTAGTGGTTAAGTTCAGTGTGTTCTGCTTTGGCAGCCTGGGTTCAGTTCCCCAGTGTGGACCTACCCCACTTGTTGGCAGCCAAGCTGTGGTGGCACCCCACATACAAAACAGATGAAAATTGGCACAGATATTAGCTCAGGGCAAATTTTCCTCAAGCAAAAAGGAGAAGATTGGCAACAGATGTTAGCTCAGGGTGGATCTTCCTCAGCAAAAAAAAAAAAAAAAAAGATCTTGAGAGATTAAACTCCTTGCTCAATATCATGCAGGTAGTTGGGGCACAGCCAGTATCTCATTCAGATTTTCCGTTTCCAAGAAGAGGGTCTTTTCTCTTTCAAGGTATTTTTCTCGTTTCCATTTATCTTGCTTCAATCTAACGATCAGTAATCTACAGAAAATACATTAAAATTTTACCTGGAAAAATTCAGGATTAAAACAAATATCTCTAATCTTTAAAAAGGTACATTACTTTAAAAAGCTATATTGTACTTGTTTTATAACTCTCTGTCTGTGATTTTCTTATGAGAACTTTCATTGTAAGAACTTTCTTTAATTCACACAATTCTATTCTTAGGTCTTTTTAAGATTGTGGCTGATAAAGCTCCATACCTTACCATGGAAGAAATTACAAGGACCGTCCCTATTGGACCAAGTAGACTAGGGCATCCTTGCTTCTATCATCAGAAGGGTATAAAACTAGAGAATCTCATCATAAAGCAGAATGAACAAATCATGCTGAACTCAGTTGAAGAGATCGATGGAGAAATAATGGTGAACTGTGGAGTGGTAAGGAATCACCAAAATCACTCATTTACTTTGCCTTTGTCACAAGAAGGAGAATTCTATGAGTGTGAAGATGAACATATTTATACCCTAAAGGAGATTGTCGAATGGAAGATCCCCAAGAACAGAACACGAACTGTGAAACTTACAGATTTTTCAAATAAGTGGGACTTAACTAATCCATTCCCTAAAGGTTTCTATGGTACTCTGATTCTCAAGCCTGTTTATGAAATTCAAGGTGTGATGAAATGTAAGTATCCAGTGCGAATAATGCTCTATGGACATGAGCATTGTGGGGTTTGGGGAGGAGAAAGTATTTAGAGTCTGAAGAATGAGAGTCTGTTCCTGACTTGTCCATTAAGGCCCCCGGGAGTTAGATTCTCATCTATAAGTAAGCAAACCATGTATTTTGGGCAAGGATCCAATTGAATAATGTATATGAACGCATGTTATAAATTTGTGTGGTGCTATCCAAGCGTAAGGTGCTGCAACCGTCAGGTACAGAAAGATTGAAATGCTAGTTCATTTTTATCACCTCCAGTTACACATGGTCAGAAAAGAGCTGCTTTTTAGAATATTCATGGAATAAAGTATATTTTGTTAGATAGAAGCTTTCTTGTATGGAGGTGGTAAACAAAGAGATAAGGATGCACAGTTTTCTTAATGTGTCCCTTACTCCTATTTTTGGGACAGACCCCCTCCCCCCTTATTTTTCCTTCCGGCATCCATTACTGGTCATAAATCTTCCTATTAGCTGGGAGTCTCTTTAACTTAAGGGAAAACGATGTGACAAATTAATTCATACAAGAATGTGTTTTAATATGTAGTCTTCATCGGATTATTTGCATTTTAAACTAGGAATAGCTGAAAAGAGCATTGTTACCCCAAAGGAATTAATACTTTAAATTTTCAAGATTATGGCACATAAGTGGAACAAGAATGGAGCAAAGAGTTCTGTATTTGCAGTCAAAATTCCTGGATTCTAACTCTGGGTCAGTAACTTCCTAGGTGGCGACTTTGGGTAAGCCATTTAGACTGTGTCTATGCAGAGGGAAGGATGAAACCCCTCTTGCCTGCTTCTTGGAGTTCTTTTGAGAAGGAAATAAGGTTCCCTTAAGGTACTAAATATAACACACTTGAGAAAGAAAAGCACTATGTAAAAATGTTTGGTCAAAGGTTACCCTTGGATATCTCAAATTCTATTTATCTCTGCTCCCGCTAGTCACTTATACAGCTATGAAAAATATTGATATGAACCTTTGGGTAGGTTTTAGAACTGCATGTTAAATTTTGTTACAAATATTTAACCAATAATTGATTAATTCATTTGAACTAAATGTATACGTAAGGAATCCCACTCAAATAGAGATTATTTTTTAATACTACAAAAAATTGAGGCCGCAGCATAATTGTTTTTTAATAGGATAAAGAATTGAAGTCACAGCAAATTTTAGACCTCACATAGTGCTCTGTTAGCTATCCCAAAATGTGCAATCGAAATTGACAATTGAGTTTTCCTCAATTTTCATAAATAATGAATAACGTTTTCCTACTTTAAAATTTGTTAATTTTCTGAAACCACTGGCATCTCCTGTCACACAGCTGCTTGTGAAGGGCAACCCAGAACATAAACATGTGAGCAAGGTGGTTACAATATCAAAAGAATTTAGATTAAGGATTAAGAAAGTCTTCTTTGAGGAAATGGCATTTAAACTAAGACCTGAAGGATGAATAGGAGATAGTCAGGCAAAGAAGGAGGGGACAACGTTGGAGGAAGCTGTAGCAGCTTGCATGAAAGCAGGTAAGCAAGATTGGACCTCCAGTGCAGCTGGGGTGCAAAGAGAGGAGAAGGCAGGTTGAGACAATTATCAAAAGATGCAGTGAGGGAGTAGAATCAGTCATGGAGGGTCTTGAAATATATGTTAAGTGGCTAACATTTGTCCAAAGGACAAACCAATAAAGGTTTCAGCTGGGAGGAACAAGGTGAAAGGAGTGTAATGAGGCTGTTGAGTCCGTGGCAAGGTACCTTGGGGTTAATACACTCAGAAGGATATTAGAGGAACTGTTAGTCTCAATGGGTATTGAAGAAGTACAACCAGCAAGATTTAGAGGTCTATTGGAAGGGAGAAAGAAGTCAATCTGATTCCCAGGCACTGGCTTGATCTACTGGTAATGGTGGTGCAGTTTATTAAATATAAACATTGACAGAAGAGCAGGAGGTATTAACCGAATTGTTTAGATGGAGCTAAATATGGTTTCTGCTAACCAAGGTCCCAGAAGAAAGCCTTTAGTTGAAATAAAGTCCTTCCCCAAATGCATTAGTACAATTTCCATTCTTTCCTGATATTAAAATTGAATTTTGATTTTAATTGTTTTGGATCTTTAATTTCTTAGGGATTATTTTAAACATTAGTTCTCATTGTTTAGCAATTTTGGGACAGACGCTGTATGAGACTGTTTTGTATGTGTCCTGACTGCAGAATATCCCTGGAAATAGAGGACGGGTGTCCAACACAATAAGCCCAATTTTAAAAATAATTGTCATTGTAAGTATTTTTCTTCTAAATGCAGACTATTTTTTAAATCAACTATGGTCTTGTTTTCCAATATTCTTTCTTATATTGAAGATTCAAACTTGCCTTGAGGTCAAGGGCATGTTGCTTGCTAAGTTGCCTTGAGGTCAAGAGCGTGTTGTTTGCTTGGTTGTTTTCCAGTGGCATTGAGTGTCAAGCAGTTCAAACCCCTCGTGGCTCGAGTTCTTCCTTTCTAAGGTGACAAGAAAAAGCACAGGTCTGAGCCAGGGATAGGAAGTTTTAGAGAAACCTTAGGGGAAAAAGCAAGACGAAAAAGATTGAGAACTACAGGAAGCTATGAAATATTGATTTGCTGAAAAGAGAACATAGCAAGTAAATAGAGAAAAGAGAGAATATGAAACCTTTACTCCTAATGCTAGTTTTTAATATGTTATTAACGTGAAAATTTAGGTGCCATAAAGAAGAAAAGTAGCAGAAAGTGTTTAAATGAAATATTTGTTCCCGGAAATTCTTGGTTATAATCCCCGTGACAGGCCTGAAGCCCCTCTAATTGGCACCATACATTTAATGATTTTTAAACCATTTTATGTCTTTGGGAAATAGATATAAATAACAGTCCAAGGCCTTTAATTACTGGTCTCATATAAGTCATAGCAAGATATTTTTTTGCCTTTCATAGGAAGATAAATTTAATATTAATGTAATAAGTGAAATATAGAATGGTTGCAAATGAAAAATTGAGTCAACTATTTAAAGTTGCTTTCAAAACATCAGAAATCTTGATCGTTAAAACTTTTTAAAGGTGTTATGTTTCGATGTATAGATTGATAATTATTTCTTCCTTAACAGAAATTTTAAGAGTTGGAAAGCTGCGTATCAGTTTAGGAAAAAACTCAGGGCCTTACAAAATTTGGAGGTACAGTTTTTGCTCAGATATCTGACATATTAATTCATTTATAAGCGGAGGACTGAAATCACGTGAGCAGAAAGGAGATATCAGAAAGTCAGTATCTGAATGTCGTATAATAGGTGACAAATGAATAGGAGAAAAAATACATTGATCTTTTAGTGTTCTGAGACTTCTTTCTCTCATTTTATTTAAAAAATTAATTTCAATTTTTGTCAAAGTCAAAAAAGTCAAATAGTGATAAAAAGACTTATAACAAAGTCATCAGCAAACCTTGTGCCCTTGACCAGTCCCAAATTTCTCCCCCATTCTGCTACTTCCTCCTCCCTTTCCTCATTCTCTCGATATATGGTAAGTTGCGGTTAAGCATAAGTATTTTCATTATTGTGACTATTTGTTGCTCAGTCAAGTGATGTAAAACGTCTAAATAACTCTATTTTTCTGTAATGATGACCTTATTGTTTCACTGTTTTTTTCAATCGTCTCCTAAATCTTGCATTCTCCGACATCTTTATGAAAAAAGCCATTCAATGCAATTTTCCACATAGCCCAAACTGTCAGGAGATCTACCTTTTCTGTTGTTTTTCCTCCTGAAATACCTCCTGGAATCCTCCATACTCATGCTCCAATCTGAATTTGTTCCTTTCTAGATCTACTGCGTAAGTGCTTGTCTTGGTCAGCTTGGGCTGCTATAACAAAAATACCATAAACTAGTAGGCTTATAAGCAAATGAAATTTGTTTCTTGTAATTCTGCAGGCTGGAAGTCTGAGATTGGGTACCAGGATGTTGAATTCTAGTGAGGAACCTCTTCTAGGCTGCAGACTGCTGACTTATTGTATCCTCACACAGTGGAGAGCGGAGGGGGGAAGCAAGCTCTCTCCCTACTTTCATAAGGGCACTAATCGCATTCATGAGAGCTCCACCCTCATGACCTCATCTAAATCTAATCATCTTCCAAGGGCCCCGCCTCGTAAGTCCATCACATTGCGGAGAAGGATTTCCATGTGTGGATACCGGAGGACGCAAACATTTAGTTCATAACAGTGCTGTCCCGGGGCTTCCACTTAAAACCATCCTGCTGTTTCCACTTTGACGTGATTCTGTGTTCGCTAGCAGTTTCTGGAATCAAGTAACTTCTTCCTTGGTTTTCTTCCAGTTTTGAGGAGCCCATCCTTCACTTGCTTCCTGATAAAGATGCAGAGAATATTAATTAGTTAAGTAAAGGACCTGCGTCTTTGAAAAATATTTATTTTACTCTCGTAAGATTGGTAGTTTGGGTACTTATAGAATTCCAGGCTGAAAACGACTTCTCAGAATTTTGAAAACTTTGCTCCCTTTATCTTCTACCTTCCGATATTGCCTTTGAGAGATTATCCAGGGCCTTGAGAAGTGTCCCAGTAATGTGCTCTGTGGCTGGTCTGTTCTTTCATTGTGACGGCATTTTTCAGTCTGGATATTCAGGTCCTTCGTTTCTTGGAAAATTTCTTTGGTAATTTCCTTTCAACATGTTTTTCTCTTTTCGCTTTCTGTAACTTCTAATCTCACGTTGCAGCTCCTATACTGATCTAAGACTATTTTCTTTTCTACTTTATGTCTGCTTGTCTCTGGTTTACCTTTAGGGAAAATTTCTTCACTACATTTCCAGCTGCTTTAATAAATTTTTCATTTCAGCTATCAAATTTTTAATTTCCAAGAGTTATTTCTTGCATCATTTTTAGAACGTGACTGTGTTTTTATTTTGAGGATGCAATATCTTCTCTCTCTCAGACTATTTTACAATTTCTTAAAGTTTTCTACTGTTCCTTGCATTTTTCTGCCTCTTTTGGGCTTTTTTTTTTTTTGAAGTTTTGGTCTGTCGTTCTTGTTAAGTGTTTTCCTCAAATGCCTGGTGATTATCTGCCATTTGTTCCTTTTTACATGTGAGACACTTTTTTTTTTTAATTTGTGAAGTAGGCACTATTTATATTACAAGCTCTTGGTTTATGAATTGTAGGTTTCATTTTGCCAGCTTTTTCATTCGAGCATTACCCAAATTCACTTTCTGTGAGTCTTTCCTCTAGGACTTGTTCAGTTTCACCTGAGAAGAATCTTCTTGATATCTTCTGGGGGTTATGAAACTGTTGTGGCCCAGTGGGGAGTCGCTGAGGGTTTCACCATCCCACAGGTTGAAGGGGTACCTCCCTCTCTCTCAGTCCCATGCTTCTCCCCTACTCACCTATGTCCAGTTTCCAGAACCTGAGACCCTCTGTCTCCTGTTCCCTGCAGAGACAGAGGCAGAAGGGGTGGTTGCCCATCTTCCCCAGGTTAGAGTTGGAGACCTGGGTTTAACCATTCTTCAGACATTCACGTAACGCCCTTGTTTTTTCCCCTTAGCTCCTCTTCCACCTTCAGAGGGGCCTTATGCCTCCAGTTTGTAAGGCTTTTGGGGGTCCTGTGGGGCCAAAAATGCTGACTTATCATCAGACTCTGACTCCTTAGGCACGTGGGCTTTCCCTTCTACTCTGCCAAACCATTTCCCATTCTGCCATCTGAGTTCTGTCTTCATTTAGTTTAAAGATTGCAGATGTCTTTTAAGTTCATTGGAACTTTTTCTCTTTTTTCTTTCCTGTTTTCCTTTTTACTTTTGTAAATTTGAGAAGAAAGGGGTAGAAAGCAGCATATGTCACCCATCAACCTCACTGCTAATTAAATTAGTCCTAGCCCAGACTTTTTCCTGGACCTAGTATAATCCTAAAAAAACTGGTTGCTAAAATTGCTAAATGATAAGTGTAATTTATAAATAATATTTTTAATAAAACATAATCTTCAGTAATTTATAAAAAGACTAGAGTCAATTTCTTATGTATTTATTTTTGTCTTCTCAGTGCTTCAAAGTTCAATTTTCAATAAATCAAATACGTGAATAAGTGAATGAATGAAGCAACTAAAATAATTGTTTCTGTGTAAAATAATTGTACAGTACAAAGTTCCTATTTAGGTAATGAAAGGGTTTTCTCACTCACCATATCCAGATTTGACTTATTACAGTGACATAGTTATGAATTTAATAGCTAAGGAGAATGAATATTCACTTCATGGCACCAAGGTTGATATTATTTATATTTGTCTAACAGGTTCGATTTTTGTCAGTGATGCTTTTCCTAACATGTCTGTGAAAATATTGTTACTTAACATGGTATTTAAAACCAAGTGGATACTCTGGTCAGCTCCCATTTTGTTTTCCTCCTTTAGGCACTAGTTTTATTGCTAATAGAAAAATCAAACAGCAAGAAGAAGAAAGCACAGTTTTTACTCTGTATATATATTTATTTATTCTTACACTACCAACTATTAATGTTTTATCAGTCAGAGTTCTCCAGGGAAAGAGAATATGTATTTATATGTTTAATGTTATATAAATTTAATATTATATATTGTATATAATTATACATAGTTGCATAGATTAATTAATTAATTTTAAAGTCTTGGCTCATGTAGACTTGGGGGTTATAAGTTCTACATCTATAGGACAGGCTGGCAGGCTGGAAACTCAGGCAGAAGTTGATGCTGCAGTTTTGAAGCAGGATTTCTTCTTATGTGGGAAACCTCAGTTTTCGCTCTTAAGGCCCTCAACTCATCGGATGAGGCTCACTTACATTATCGAGGGTAACGTCCTTTACTTAAAGTCAACTGATTTAGATGTCAACCACATCTACAAAAATACCGTTACAGCAACACCTAGATTAGTGTTTGATTAAGTAATTGGGTGCTATAGCCCAGTCAAGGTGACACATAAAACTAACAAACACAAATGTCAATGTTTCAGTTTATTATCCAGTATAAGAAAATGGCTATCCACTTTTTTTAGCTTTAATAAACCAAATGAAAATGTAGAAGACAGAGTAGTGTTACAAATAAATCCATATCAAATGCAAGTATATTCATTTTAAATGATGCTTGATTTTTCTGCTATAAATGTTTGAGAGGAATCCAAAAGGCATTTTCTCTATTTATAAATACAAACAGCAGAAGAACCAGAGAAGAACCATCTAACTAAGGGGAAAATTCACAGTATAGCTTCTCTAAGTTGAAACGAAGCTGAATAAATGGAAGAAAGAATAATTCATAGAATATTCATAAAGAAAACTGAGACCAAATGAATGAACTGGAAAGCATATTTTAGTTTAGAAGTCTAGAATAAGACAGAGCTCAGAAATTATTAGTGCATCTAATAATCACCATATAATAAAAGAGTATAATGTGATGCAGAAATGTAAACAAAACAATTCACTGAGTCGTTGAGAGCTGGAGATGAAATTCGTGAAAGCACTTTTGAGAAAAGCAATTATATTCTTGGAAAGTAAATGACAAAGAAATCAAACTTAGAAAGGGAACATTTTAGTGAATATATGAATTATTATTATTGTTAAAAAATAATATCAAAGGAACTAGAAATTGAGAGAAATTGCAGGGCTAGAATTTACAAAATGTGTTTAGAAAAAAATAGGTAGAAACAATCACCTTGCCTTAAGCCTTGAATAAGATTATCTTAGCAGATTTCCAACTCTGTACTACTAGCTCAGGTCCAATTGCAAAGGATAAGTCCTCACATGCTGAGTTGAGACTGAGAGTATTCCAGAATTGAATATTAATTATCTAAGTAAACATGCATTGCCGTCATTAACCAAGCATAAACATAAAAATTTTCTTTTTAAAGATAATTTTTAGTGGGGTCCCCAAAATTCACCCTTAGCTAAAAGAATTGTTGCAGAGGAAAATGCAGAAAAGCACCACGTTCTGATTAACATTAGCCCTAACTGTAAAGGGAGTTTCCCTGAAAGAAGAGGCAGAAAGACAAAGTTTAATGAAATGACTCAGCAGCATAAAGGGAAAATCTATGCTATCGTTTTAGAGAAAATAGAATGGAAATTTTTTTCATGAGAGCTCCCTTTGGATAACCAGTAAACACACCCAAGCAAGCACAATTCATGTTCCCCTAGAAAGAAAATTTGGGAAGTCTAAACTAAGGTTCTCTGAATAAATATTGTTTTTACTTCAAATTAATTTATCAGAAATTTTGTAATAGACACCTCCAGGAATGTCTCTCGTGCTCTGAGTTGCTGCCTTCTTGTTTCTTCATCATTTTGAAGTCAGGGTAACTTTTTCTGGAAATTTTTGCAGTTAGCTCAACTCCATAGCCAGCCTTTTTTGGGGTGGAGGCAGTAAGAGGGAGGATTACGCTTTCCCAATTGTTAAATAGTAAATGCTTGTTTAAATAATTTGTAACACACATGCAAACACAGCTGGAATTGTATATACCAAAATGTAAGCAGTGATAATCTAAAGTTGATAAATTTATAAAGCATTGTAATGTTTTTTTCTCCCCACTTATTTATTTATTTATTTTTTTGAGGAAGATTAACCCTGAGCTAACTACAGCCAATCCTCCTCTTTTTGCTGAGGAATACTGGCCCTCAGCTAACATCCATGCCCATCTTCCTCTACTTTATACGTGGGATGCCACCACAGCATGGCTTTTGCCAAGCAGTGCCATGTCCACACCTGGGATCCAAACCAGTGAACCCCAGGCCACCAAGAAGCAGAATCTTCGAACTTAGCTGCTGTGCCACTGGGCCAGCCCCATCCCACTTATTTTTTAAAATATTTTTATAAGAGCATGTAACTTTTTGTTTTATAAGAAAAACAAAGCAAAAAATGTTGATTTTTTAATCTTACTCTTGGACACTTACATAGAGATAATAAAATGTGTCACAAAAATTAGTTAAGCCTATTCCAGTTTAAAACCTTGAGGATGTCATTTCCAAATTCTAGGTCACTTTAAATGAATCTATGTTTTTATTTTAATTGGCTATGGAGAACTTAAAACCTGCAAGAGTAAAGAGAATAGTTTAAAAAACCAAGAAGAGTTTTGTTTTAATGTATTAACAGACATGAGAGAAAAATACATAAAATTTGAGGTTGATGCAAAAGTTATTAGACAGATTGAGTTGTCACTATCCTTGGGCTTCATGCCAGTTAGTAGAAAAAGACAAATGCTCTGATTTCACCTTCTCTTCCCGTTATGCTGTCAAATTAATCTACCAAACTCCTAATTTAATTTGGTCATTCTTAATCTCGACTATTTTGAGTTCCTGTTGAAGTAGTTATACCTTCCTCTGCCTGGCATTTGGCGGTCGATTCATCTTCATAGCCTTACCTTCAGCAGGTCTCCTGTCTAGACCTTGTGCTTTAGTTTAAAATCCTGAGCCTGGATTACACTCTAATCACTAACACCCTATTTTTTCTGCCTCCTTATCTTTGATCATGCTGTTCTTACCATCTGGGATATTCTCTCTCCTATCCTATCTTGGATTGGAATTTCCTCCCAACCTTAAAAACTCATGCTGCAGCCACATCTTTCTTAATATCTATTTTTATCCCCATCCCCAAACTAGATGTGTTATTTCTCTTTCTCTTTTTCTGCCTACTGTGGTTTTAATTAAGCCATTTATTTGATTCCACTTTTTCTCCTCTCTTAGCATATGAATTATG
Organism: Equus quagga; assembly: GCF_021613505.1. NCBI lineage: Eukaryota > Metazoa > Chordata > Mammalia > Perissodactyla > Equidae > Equus > Equus quagga. The sequence goes on from NC_060277.1 coordinate 9,218,757, forward strand.
CTTAAACAATATTTTTAGTCATTTCCTTAGAGTTTGCAATATATATTTATAATCTAAGTCTGCTTTCAATGGCTGCACCACTTCATGGGCACTGCAGCTACCTTATAACAGAGTATTCCCAATTCTTCTCTCCCATCCCTTACAACACTGCTGTCGTTCATTTCATTATCCATGAGCTATAATCATCAATATATTGTTTTTATTATTATGTTGAACAAACTGTTATCTGTTATATCAATTAAAAATGGGAAAACAAAATATATTTTTGCCTTGACTTATTCCTTCTCTAATACTCTTCCTTTTTTTTATGTAGATCTGAGTTTCTGAGTACCTTTAGCTCGAAATAATCCTCATACCAAAGTGGTGTATTTTTAAGTGGCATATTCTTGACTTTTGAAGGATAACTTCACTGGACACAGAATTCTGGGTTGGTGTTTTTTTCTCTTTCAACACTTTAAATATGCCATTTACTGTCTTTCTCCTTTCACTGTTTCTGAAGAGAAGTCTAATGTGATTCTCGTCCTTCTTCCTCTATAGGTAACATGTTTTTTCTTCTGACTTCTTCAATTTTTCTCTTTTCCTTGATTTTGAGTCAAAGTTTGAATATCATATGCCTAGGTGTTGATTTTTTGGTATTTATCCTGCTTATTCTCTAAGCTTCCTTAATTTTGCGACACTCTCAGCAATTATTACTTCAAATATTGCTTCTGTCCCTTTCTCTCTCCTTTTCTTTCTGGCATTCCCATGACATATATGTTACACTTTTTGTAATTGTCCTACAGATCTTGGATATTCTGTTCCATTTTTTTTCATTCTTTTTTCTTTTGCCTTTCAGTTAGCAAAATTTCTATTGATATATCTTCAAGCTCACTGATTCTTTCTTTAGCTGTGTCCAGTCTACCAATGAACCCATCAAAGTCATTCTTCATTTCTCTTACCGTGTTTTTAATTTCTAGCATTTCCTTTTGATTCTTTCCTAGAGTTTCCATCTCTCTGCTTACATCACCCATCTTTTCTTGCAGTTTCTTCCATTAGAGCCCTTAGCATATTAATTGTATTTTAAATTCCCAATCTGAAATTTCCAAAATCTTTGCCATATCTGAGTCTGGTTTTAATGCTTCCTTTGTCTATTCAGACTATACTGTTTGCTTTTTAACACACCTTGTAATTTTTTGTTGAAAGCTAGACATGATGCATCAGGTGAAAGAAACTGAGGTTCATACTATAATTAGGTCTCAGCTTTTTTGAGGCCCTGTTCCCCTGGCTTATGACTTTCACAAGTGCTTCTCAGCTTTTCTCCTCATGCCCCCTTAGTGAAACAGAATAGTTAGCAGGGGCTAGAGTTAGGTGTCTCCCTTCCCCCGCGAGGAAGGATAGAGGAGGTTGAGTTGGGTATTTCCATTTCCCCACACGGAGGGCTAGAGGGGCTGGAGTTGGGTAATTCCCTTCCCCCACGTTGGCTAGAGGCTGGTAAAACCCATTGGTTAGGCTGTGGTAAAGAGTTTTCCTTGAGGGCAGCCCTTTGTTAAGGAGACCCTAATGCTCTGGGTGTATTTCAAAATGGTTACTTTCCCCTGCATCCTGCCCAAACCATGAGGGGATTTTTCTCCAATTTTCACCCTGAAACCCTGGTGAGCTCCTGGAAGTAAACTCATGAAAACATGGGGGGATGTCCCTAAGACTGGCCCTCCAGAAGTTTTATCTTTCAAGCTTGTCCATGCATAGTCTCCAGCAATTAGTCAATTACTCTTAAAATGTTCTTACCAGTTGCTGGCTCCGGCAGTGGTTTCAGCTCCCACTTTGCTGTAACTCTCTCTATTTACTTATCTCTCTAGTTTTTACGCTGATGGTTTGCCCTGTACCCTTGCTTCTCTCTGATGGATCTAAGAAGAGTTGTTGATTTTTCACTGCATGTGGTATTTCCAGGTATTTCCATGAATCTTCTCTTAAGGCACATGCATCATGATGGTTTTTATACCTTAAAATGTCTAGATCATTATTTTGTAGAGATTAAACAAAAATATTTATTGCATTGAAAAAACCGTTAAGTAAGATAACTACAACCTAAAGGGACATGTCTTAAATGCAATATATAATATTTTCTATGGCATATAGCAGGAGTTTTAGCAGTAGAAACTATTTGTTTCCCAATGAAATTTTACATGGAACTCCACTTATTTACTGGATCACATCCTTTAGCGCTCAATCAAGGACATTGTTCTGGCAACTGTTTTTCATTTATTCAATTCATTTATTGACTACCTACTATGTGCCGGTCACCATTCTAGATATCGGGATATATTGGTGAACAAAACAATCAAAGACTTCTGTCCCTGTGGAGTTTATGTTCCAATCTTGGGAAGCAAACAGTAAACAGTGGTTATAATAAATAAACAAATTATATGGAATGGTTGAAGGTGAACTGTGACATGGAAAATGAAGAAATAGACAAGGGCAGGGGATAGAGATAGTTGTAATTTTAAATAGAACACTGTCTTAATCCATTCGGTAACTATAACAAAATACCATAGATTTGGTGGCCTATAGACAATAGAAATTTATTTCTTACAGTTCGGGAGTCCGAGAGCAAGGTGCTGTCAGATTTGGTGTCTGATGAGGATCTGCTTCCTGCTTCATAGACAGCCATCTTCCCACTGTGTCCTCAGGTGGCGGAAGGGCATGGGAGCTCTCTGTGGTCTCTTTTATAAGGGCACTAATCTCATTACCTAAATACCTCTGAAAGGTCTAGTGTCCAAATACCATCACACTGGGCGTTAGGTGTCAACATATGCATTTTAGGGGGGACACAAACATTCAATCTATGGCAAGCATTTGTTGAGTAAATCTCATTGAGAAGATGATATTTAAGCAGACTTGAAGAAGAAGAGTTGACCATGAACATATCAGGCTGAAGGATGTAGCAGGCAAAAGAAACAGGCCATGCAAAGACCTGATGAACAAGAAGGAGGCCAAGGAGGCAGCAGTAGGTTAGAGTGAGGTAACTCAGTGGCAGGTGAGATCCAAGTGATACGTAGGAACATGGCAAAGGCTCTGACTTTTATTCTGAGTGAAAAAGACTGCCATTGTGGGGCTTTGAACAGAAGAGAGACGTATCAATTTGGCAGTCCTATACAAATTTGACTGTAAGAACTCTACTTAGGAAGCCCTTGCAATAAACCAAGAAAGAGATTATGTGGTTTAGATCAGGGTAGTCCTGATGTAATAAATGTTAGATCCTAGAAAAGGAAAGAAGCTCTGAGATTTCTGACTGAACAAGGAGAATGGAGTCCCAGTAACTGAGATGGAAAAAGCAACAAATAGACTAGGTTTTGGTTGGGAAGATCAGAATTTTGGTTTGGGCATGTTAATTTTGAGACATCTATTAGACATCCATGCAGAGATCTTAAGTAGATATCTAGAGTGTGGGAGAATTGTTTGGCTGGAGACATACTTTGGAGAGTCATCAGCATACAGATGGTACTTAAAGACATGCGACTGACTGTGTAAGCTCACGGTGGGCGTGAGTGTAGATAGAGAAAGGAAGAGAACCAAGACTCACTAAAAGGTGTGTGTGTGGGGAGAGTGGGTGGTGTGTAGACAGAAGAAACCAGCAAAGAAATTGAGAAGAATCATAAATAAGAAGGAAGTAAGTGAGGAAAATATAGCAAAGAGGAGAGTCCAATCCACTCTGTCAAATGCTGCTGACAGATCAAAGAGGATGAGATAGGCTGGCACACCTTCCATGGATTTAGGACAGAAGTATTGAAGATAGGCCAGGAATTACATGCATAAAATTTAACAGAGGTTAGACAGCCTGGCCTGGAGGTTTTTTCTGGCAGAAATAAAGTCTTCCTAAGGTATTAAGACAATTTCTTTCCCACAGTACCCACTATGCCCAAATATAGATTGGCATCCAGCTTGCTTTAGAGTCCCTATGTTCTGATGGATCAATTTAGATCTCCCAGAAAGTTCTTAATGGTATCTATTCAACCAAAGAGTAGGTGTTCCCTAGCTAGCTCTACAATTCTTATACCTAGTTCCTTTTGAACCACATAACTGAGATTTCAGAGTTTCTTAAATTACCTTGGGTTCTGTGGCAACAATCTCAAAAGTCTGGATATGTAAACTTTATAAAATGAACTGATAAAGGTAAGAAGTGTTCTTTTAGCCCCTCTCTCTTTTTTTTAAAATGAGGAATCTTTACAACCTGCAGCCTACAGACAGTAATTGATTTCTTCTTTTTTCTTTTTTATATTCAAGACAATAAGATGACACTTTTTTGTGTGTGTGAGGAAGATTGGCCCTGAGCTAACATCTGTTGTCAATCTTCCTCTTTTTGCTTGAGGAAGATTGCTGCTGAGCTAACATCTGTGCCAATCTTCCTCTATCTTGTATGTGGGATGCCACCACAGCATGGCTCGATGATCAGTGTGTAGGTCCACACCTGGGATCCAAACCCATGAACCTTGGGCTGCCTAAGTGGAGAGCACAAACTTAACCACTTTGCCACCTGGCTGGCCCCAATAATACATTTTCATGCTGTGTCTTCAGGAAGTTGTTACACAGCATGTACAAATAATATGACACAAATTATAGAGTTACAGTTTTCAGATGCTGCACAGTTAATAATATAAAAAGTAATAATATAGGTAATGTTTTATAAGAAAAAATTTTGTTTTCTAAATCTTCCAAATCATTCATTTTCAAAGGCAAGCAAGGAAGAAAGAATGTTAACAGAAGGGTGGCTAGAGATACTGGGAAACAGTGGCAGATCATGAAAATGCTATAAAATATTAAGTGTTAAGAAACTGTCGAGAAAATAGAAACCACTATAAAATCCTGTTAATATTAACATGTAACTTTATTTTTTAATGTAAGATCATTCATAAGTATATAATGTGGGAAAGTACATGGAGAGCAGATTGTTTCAGGATAATGCATTGAGTCTCTGTAGTCTCAAAGAATGACTTCTGGGACAGTGGACTGTTGGAAAGAATATAGAGAGTCATTAGTGCAGAGGGACACATTAAGCAAAGAAGACATTGATAAGCACCCACCAGCGTACCTAGGGCTCCTGAGTGGCTCCTCCCATTGCGACCCATCCTATGCCAGTCCTTTTTCAGGTGTTAATGCAGCACTGTTGGAGAAAGAAATAGCTTTCACATTGGAAAAAGATTCCGTCTTAGTATCCATTTCCATATATTAATCTTAAGTACCTTACCACCCTGATTTTACAACGTGGTTGTACCCAGAGGCCAAATTTTTGTGTAAAAAACGTTATGTTTTGGCCTTATGCAGGAAGGGTCTTATTTGATGTACCAAAACTTTCTTCTAAGATAATTTTACATATAATGTCTAGATCTCAAGAGCATGACTTAAAATGATATAATAAACCTTCTGGAAAAAATGCATGGACATATGCATTTACACCCATGCATAGATATTCCTGTATGTTATGTATGATAAAACTATGAAGAAAAACAAGGGGATGATTAACACTGGAATCAGGAGAATGGTTACCCTTAGGCTACAGTGAGGAGGATATGATTTTGGTGAAGTTCATACGGCCCCAAGATGTTGGTTAATTTTTTAAGCTGAGCAGCAGGTTTATGGGTATTGGTTTTACAGAAGATCTATTTGTTTTTAAAATTTGAAAAAAGGAAAGTCACGTATAGGAAAGGTTATATCATGAACATCTGAGTTTGTTTTTTTTAAATGAAATTTCTCTCTAGCACTTGGAGAGATTCTCATATCTCCCCACTGCAACATTTTGATGCACAAAATGTCATAATCTATTTTTTTTCTTTCAGTCCGAAAGGATATAGTCCGCATCCTCCCCAGTTTAGATGTTGAAGTCAAAGACATTACTGACAGTTATGATGCCAACTGGTTTCTCCAGCTCTTATCTACACAAGATCTTTTTGAAATGACCAGTAAAGAGTTCCCCATAGTGGCCGAAGTCATAGAAGCATCTCAAGGAACCCAGCTACCCAGAAGCATCTTACAGCCAGGAAAAACCATTATGATCCACAAAAAGTACCAGGCATCAAGGATCTTAGCTTCAGAAATTAGAAGCAATTTTCCTAAAAGACACTTCTTGATCCCCACTAGCTATAAAGGTAAATTCAAGCGACGACCTCGGGAGTTCCCAACCGCCTATGACTTAGAGATAGCCAAGAGTGAAAAGGAGCGTCTCCACGTGGTGGCCACCAAAGCCTTTCATCCTCCTCATGAAGAGCTGTCATCCGTATCTGTCGGGGACCAGTTTCTAGTGCATCACTCACAGACGACTGAAGTCCTCTGTGAGGGAATCAAAAAAGTGGTGAACGTTCTGGCCTGTGAAAAAATCCTCAAAAAATCTTATGAGGCGGCACTGTTCCCTTTGTACATGGAAGGAGGTTTCGTCGAGGTGATTCATGATAAGAAACAGTACCAGATTTCTGAGCTTTGTGCGCAGTTCCACTTGCCCTTCAATGTGAAGGTATCTGTGAGAGATCTTTCCATTGAAGAAGACATTTTGGCTGCTACCCCAGGACTGCAGTTGGAGGAAGCTATCACAGACTCTTATCTACTCGTAAGTGACTTTGCCAACCCCAGGGAATGCTGGGAAATTCCTGTCGGACGCTTGAATATGACTGTTCAGCTAGTTAGTAACTTGTCTAGGGATACAGGATCACTTGTAGTCAGGACTCTGGTTGAAGAGATCACAGAAGAACAGTATTACATGATGCGGAGATATGAAAGCTCTTTCTTGCACCCTCCACCTCGCCCTCCCAAGCATCCTTCAGTGGAGGAAACAAAGTTAACCCTGCTCAGCTTAGCAGAAGAAGGGACAGTGGGTCTGCCCAAGTCTTCCAAGGTAAGGCTATCATTTTACTGTCGTTCCTCTCAAGTGTTTTTCTTGAGGCAATTTATTTCAAATCTCTTCTGAGTTTGTGTTTTGCTTACTTTTCTCTTTCATGCCATATTTGAAATGAGCCTTTCTGATGCACAGTAGATGAATGAACACCAACAGAGCATGAGCTGTCACAGCATTTTGTATTTTGATGCTTACCCAGTAGATGTGACAAAAAGTTGATATTGGATTAGAAATAGCAGGGATGACATTTGGATATGATGACCCGAATTGCCATTTCAATGGGTTTTGGTAATTAGGAATGTTTTATAAGGTGCCTCAGAAGCAAATCTCTTTTATTTTGAAAGTGCTGTTCATTTTTTCTAGGTAGAGTTGTTTTAATACTTCTTCCAGGAAATGAGCAGACAATAAATCCCTCCTTCTCCTGGGGGGTTACAAATACCATGCATCTATAACACATGTCTTCAGTTTACTTTATGTGCAGAAAGATGTAAAAATATCTTGGCAGAACTGTGTGTGAGCATATGAGCATCTGCCCACATTCTGCCTATCTGAGAATTGTAATCTTTAACAGTTCTATTGAAAAACAAAATCAATAAAATCACAGACAGTATGAGATCGTTACAGAACCAACAACTCCATAACCACTCCAAAGATTCTGGGAGGGGGTGAGTTGCAGCTTCATTTCTACTTGAAGTCTTTGCCTCTCGAAGACTGCCTGCTGAGGGTTGGAAAGCACTTGTCCTTCCACTGGGAGCAGAGGTCGTTTATCTGGCCGGGAGTGGTTCTATGGTGTGTGGAAGAAGTGCATTCTGGCCTGGCAGATGTTGTGATGGCAGCTTGGGGAAACAAAGCAATTAGTAAAACAAAGAGAGGTGCTGTGCTTACTCTCTATATGCAGGAATGATAGCAGCCTCAGGCTTCAAGCACTGGATATGGAAATGGTTTTAATTCTACGTTTCAAAGATGGCATTCTGATTGTATGCTGGGGAAATCCAGTAAGATCTTCAAACTCATCTTCTGTCAAAGATAAAACCAGCAGAAGTTTCCTTTCCAGAAAAACAATTTTGAAGGAGTTATTTCAAATTAAGTTGTTCCCAAATAATGTTGATTAGCAGGCTGCTATTAAGGTGGAGGGTGTCTGGCTTCTTTTGTTTAATATATTTTTACTACCGAGTTGAACGTGGCGAGAGATGAAATGCTCTTCTCATTTTTAGTGGTAGCAGAATTATGTCCTGTCCCCGTCTGCACCCCTTCACCCCTCCTAAGGTCCATGTCTCAACCTTCAGAAGCTGTGAATGTGTTCCATGGGATGGCAAAAGAGATTTTGCACATGTGCTTAAACTTAAGGACCTTGAGATGAGGAGATTATCCTGGATTATCCAAGTAGGTCCTTAGAAGGACCTTTACACAAGAGGCCTTAAAAGAACCTTTTCCAATTGAGGGCAGGGTCAGAGAGAGCTGTGACTACAGACGAACGGTCAGAGGGACACAACGTTGCTGCCTTTGAAGATCTGGAAAGGGAGCATTAAGCCAAGGAATGCAGATGGTCTCTAAAAGCTAGAAAAGACAAGTAAACTTTCTTTCCTAGAACCTGCAGAAAGGAGGGCAGCTGTGCAGACATCTTGATTTTAGCCATTAAGACTTGTGTCGGATTTCTGACTCATAGAAGTCTAAGATAATAAATTTCTATTGTTTACGGCACCAAGTTTATGTTACAGCATCAAAAGAAAGCTAATATAGGACATGAAGTTGGGAGGGAGGAATAAGTACAAACTTTAGATAGAAAAACCTATATTTAAGTTAGCACTTGTTTTGTAAGCAAAGTAGCTTATTTTTCTTTTTCATTTTGATGAATTGATTAGCTCATGGAGAACCTAAGGGTGCAGCTAAGCTTTGGGGACAATTGGAGACAGGATCTTGAACACGGCCAGAGTGGTCCTTACTTTTCATCACATATTTGTTTATTTTCTCAGGCTAGCTTTATTCACAAGAGGCATGCTACTGCTAACAGTCCTGCATCTCATAGTTTCATCACTAGAGAAGAATATAATCTCTTTGTCTGTTTCCAATTTAAAGAGAGAAGGACTTTGGGGTCCAGCCCAGTGGTGCAACTGTTAAGTTCCTGCCCTCAGCTTCAGTGGCCCTGGATTTGCCAATTTGGATCCCGGGTGTGGACCTACATATAGCTTATCAAGCCATGCTGTGGCAGGCGTCCCACATGTAAAGTAGACGAAGATGGGCATGGATGTTAGCTCAGAGTCAATCTTCCTCGGCAAAAAGAGGAGGATTGGCAGCACATGTTAGCTCAGGGCTAATCTTCCTCAAAAAAAAAAAAAAAAAGAGAGAGAGAGAGAAGGAATTTGGGTCACATTTTCATCTCTTGGTTCAATCAACTCCTTGGCTGCTCCAACTCCAGCCAGTTGGTGAGGAAGGGGATAAGGACGGGCTTTCTCAAATAACGGAGATGTTGGAACAGGACATGAAGATCTGGAGACGCAAAAGAATAGATGTCCATTACAATCAGAACTGAAGGAATCCAAAATCCTAAACTATTAAGAAAGCATTCATAGAAGCGCCTCCAGTCCTCCTCCTGGGTTTCTTCTTTACTGTCATGCTGCTACCACACTCACAACACTTCTGACGCCAGATGTGTGGGGCTTTTCCCTCACCAAGCAGTTCTTCAACGCCAGTTGCATGTCCAACTCAGTTCTGACACATCTACCTGGAGATAGTGTTAGGTCTCACAGGTTAAGGGCTCAGTCCCACAAGACTGCCCCCTCTTCAGAAGCCAATCGCAAATCGTAGGTCCCCAGATTACCCACAACTTCTGTCTAATTTAGCTACAAATCAGAGGTTCTCACAACTTCCTCCTCAGGTTTGATGAATTTGCTAAAAGGGCTCACAGAATTCAGGGAAACACTTATGTTCACCACTTTATTAAAGGATATGATAAAGGTTACAGATGAACAGCTAGATGAAAAAATACATAGGGCGGGGTCTGGGAGGGTCTCCAGTGCAGAAGCCTCTGTCCCCGTGGAGTTGAGATGTACCACTCTCCCGGTATGTGAATGTGTTCACTAACCTGGAAGCTCTCCAAACCCCATACTTCTGGGATTTTTATGGAGACTTCTTCACACAGGCATAATCTCCATTTCCAGTCCTCTCTCTTCTGTGGAGAATGGAGGGAGGGGGGAGTTGAAAATTCCAAGCTTCTAATCATGGCTTGGTCTTTCCTGTGATGAGTCCCCCTCCAGGAGGGTTCCAGGAGCCCACCCAGAGTCACATCAGTAGAACAAAAGATACTCCTATCACCCAGGAAATTCCAAGGAATTTAGGAGCCCTGTGTCAGGAACTGGAGTCAAAGACCAAACGTTAGAACAAAAGACGCTCCTAGTGTTCTTATCACTTAGGAAATTATAAGGGTTTCTGGAGCTCTGTGTCAGGCACCAGGGACAGAAAACAATATACATATTTTCCACTATCTCATAGCTAGTAAAATGAAACTAAGGCAATCTTTAACTAAATTCATACACGTAGGATTCTAGATCAACTTAATGATTCCTGACTGCTTGTTCAGTTGTTGGACCCCATGTGGATTCTTATGTCCAGTTCTGAGCCCCACTTCAAAAGAATGTGGGTAACTGAAGGTTTTTAAGATGTTAGGAGTTGTTTGTTAAGATGTTAAAAGGTCCGGGAATCATTTTTCATCCGAGGTTGAGAGAACTGAGTAATAGTCTAAACTTCAATGACTTGGTACTAGATGATATTAGTTATTTTATACGTTTACAGAGCTACTCTGTGGCAAGGAGACATTCTCATTTTCCATTATAACATTGGTAGAGAGTCAAAGGGAGAACAAGTTTGGTGTAATATGTTGGAACAGATTTCTTGTCTCTGAAAACGTCATAACAGATGCTAGGAAACCCTGGGTCAGTGATGTTGTTAGGAGACTCCTGCTTGGTTCAAAGTTTATCAGTCAGTTGAGAAGGGCCTATGATTCTTTGTCTGTGATTAGTTCCTTCAATTCTACTGTGGTAGATAAAGAACTATATTTTTTTGAAATCATTTAAAAATGTCAGAGGATGCTATAATTTACCTGTGTTCAGATCTACTGACCTTCTCATTTTCGACAATTTTTCTCACTGTGAAGACAGACATCCACTTAGTGGATCGTGTTTGGAATATAAACAGACACTGTCGGTTTCCTCATAATATTCTCAAAAGTCTTGCAACTATTTTTTATTATCACAAAGCCATCCTTTCATATATTTCTTTTATGTTTCTTCTGACGTCTATGTTAAAGCTCTTCTCTCTATGTGCTTTTGAAGTGATCAAATAGAACATTTTTATACTCAACAGGCAGGAAGCAGCCATTGAAAACAAGTCTCTAAGATTTTAGATTGTGTGTGGAATACTGCTTTAAATTTAGAGAACAATTTGTAAGGGTTATTCAGAGTTTAAGTGTTCAAACTCACTTAACTCACTAAAATATCATATTACATACGTAGAGAAGAGTATCGGATGCTTCATTACATAAGTTTACTTTTGCCTTCCCAGCAGGTCATTAGCGTTACTAGATCATTTCTTGCGCTGTTGACTAACAGGACAGATGTACAGCCTGTCTAAGAGTGAGAAACCAAACGCACTCAGCGTTAGCCAAATTCACTTGTGGCAGGTATCCATTGTCAGTTATGAGCCCTACAGTTCATCTAAGGAGTTTAGAAATTAAGAATATACGAAGACAGGTTCTAGGAACTAGGATAAATAGAAAGAATTGTTTTCCAAAGTAAGATTGTTCCCTAGCTTTAGAAAAACCTAAATAAGAAAAAAACCAATTGTAGTAGAAATTTGAGAATTCTACTGTGGATATGAACAGGGGCAGGTGAGGGGGGGATGGATATCAGCAGAGACGACAGCACATCGTAAGGCCGTGAAATTTTACACTGAAGGATTTTGTTGTTGTTTTTAAAATGTGATTGTTAACTGTTTGGGAGAATAATATATGGGGCCCAAACAAAGGGAAGAGAATATACCAAGTGATCCCTCAAAATTCCTTTTAGGCTTGTGACAATGTGACAATGTAGAAATAGCGTCTTTCAAGATGTGTGCATTCTGACCCTTTATTTATTTTTTTTGTGAGGAAGATTAGCCCTGAGCTAACATCTGTTGCCAGTCTTCCTCTTTTTGCTTGAGGATGATTGTCACTGAGTTAGCATCTGTGCCAATCTTCCTCTATTTTATGTGGGATGCCACCACACCATGGCTTGACAAGGAATGCTAGGTCTGTGCCTGGGATCTGAATCTGCACACCCCGGGCCGCCAGAGCAGAGTGTGTGAACTTAACCACTACGCCACCGGGTTGGCTCCCTGATTCTTAATCAGATGAAAACAATATTATAAAAGGACTAAATCAATGAGCTTGGGCCTAAAATTGTATCCTAAATAAGAATGTTGTGGGGTAGACTCTCCTTCCTTAAGGGTTAGTTTCTATGTCAGAAGTAGTTTCAGATAGTTTGAAAGAACATATACTCACTGGGGTTTTTGCCTGTCCTGGATATATATGGCTATGATTTCTGAGTGCCACACAGGAGAAATGTAACTTCTGTATCCTTATGAAAGAGCCTATAACCAGATAGGAAAAACAAACCGTTGGTTGAAAGATGAGATATTCCACTCCTTCAGAGACTGCAACAGGGAGCAGAAATCTTGCATTTCACTAACTCTGTTTGGCCATTTAATGCCCAAGTGTCCACTTTGCTGCCAGAATTTCTAGACTTCTGTCAGACAAGAACACCCACAGGAGACATTAAGGCAGAGAGCAAGGGAGGCAGTAATGGCAAGGTACTGTGAATTGAGCAGAAAACAAACCCTGTAGCGGAATGAGAGTGAGGGCTGGAAAAGACAGAAGGAGAGCACTAGTTTTGGGGAAGTGTAGAGAGACACTTCAGCAGCTGCTGCTGCCGGGTGTGAAGACTTGCTTCTGATCTGGTGTGACAGTTAGAGTGGCTCAAAAGTGTTAAAGAAACCCACGCTCCTGGGCTAAATCCTGATCTTTAGAGAAGAGTGTTACAGTCACTCATGTGTCATCTATAGAATTCGGTCATAGATAGTGTGATCTGGTCTTGTTTTTGTTAACCTGATGTGCTGTAAAGACATTAAGAGTGTTTGGATTTGTAACCAATGCTGAGCTTCTGAACACTGATGTGGATCTAACCTGGGTGTCCTCTTGGTCTAACATAGAAGTTGGAAGGCTGTTTCCCTGTGAACAGGGAAAATTATTTTAGCAATTTTAAAAGACCATAGGCGATGAAGGCAGACTGTGGGCTTACTTCGAATATTGGGGTTTTAGAGACCAGCCCAGTGGCATAGTGGTTAATTTCATGTGCTCTGCTTAGGTGGCCTGGTGCTCACAGGTTCGGATCCGGGGTATGGACCTACACATCACTCATCAAGCCATGCTGTGGCAACGTCCCACATACAAAGTAGAGGAAGATTGGCATGGATGTTAGCCTGGGACCATCTTCCTCAAACACACACACACAAATATAAATAAAAATAAAAATATACTTAAAAAATGGGGGCTTTAAATCTGGATAATAAGAAACGTAAAGGGAACAAATGATTTTCCTTTAAAAAGTTGACATATTTGAACTCTGAGATACAATTTCAGCATATTTTTGGCTGATATTTGAGCTGTTCTTAAAGCAAGACACATACAGATGAATTCATCATGGATTTTTGGTTGCCTGAGGTTACAGTTTAGTAAATGGCATGAGCCTGTAAACAACCAGCTATAATAGGCGGAAGTGAATAAGATGGGAGGAGAGGGCAATGGATGATTAAAGGAAGTACTGAGTTTAAAATTAGCCAAACTTGAGTTCCAACGGAAACCTTGCAGGTAGAAGTCTGTGCGGAACGGGAAGTGCAGAATATTTATAAGCTCTTTTTGTGCTTCTGGAAGTGGGCAAGTAAGCAGAACTTTTAAAGTTTTACTGTAAGCATGACTTGTACTACATTAATACCTCTAGCTGGGTAGCTGAAGAATGGTTTAAGAGTTTTAAATGAAAAAGAATTGGGCAAAGTAAGGCATTAGGAAACATTGCTTGATTTTAAGAGAATTTCAACAAAAAAATGAACAAGTTCTTAAACTATTACTAAAATACTCATCTTTCTCCAGAAAGTTTATGTCCAGTGAACTTTGTTTCCATTCTGGGATGACTAAGTACACTTCTAGTGGAAATACTTGAATGAACCAAAGTTTTGGCCCTCTTTGAGCTTATAACCAACTGAGAATGTTCTCACTGGGAGAGTGAGGAAGAACTGATGGAAAACATTAATTAATACTGTTCCTTGCCTCCTTCTCCCATCTGTGGAGTCAAGAGCTAAAATATCACCAAACACATGATTATCATATTTTCAGTGTTAGTGAGTTTTACTTTTTAGCTCCAAAAAAGTGTGAATTAAAAAAATGTGCTTATTTTCCCAGCAATTGGCAAAATGATTGAAAGAAATCTGGAGTAAAGCATTTCACATTAGATTTCTGGTTTTTATGAAAGTTAGAATAGTTTTCATTTTCTTAACTGTCTATCGCCTGGAAATCCCTCTTTAGAAATGACAAGCTATAGCAGGAGAATTAACAGTTTGGAACGTTCAATGCAGAGTATGTATAAAGTGAGGGCATTTCAATTGCCAAGTTCTTATAATCCCTCTAGGGATTTTAGTGTCCAGAACCATTGAGTTGAGTGTGGGCTCACTAGATATTTACGTTCTGTTCTTTGAGCTCGCTACCTTCAGTTTTGTTTTTTAAATTAAAAAAATCTAAAGAATAGTTGGAGAAATCTATAGAAGGTAGGTTCTAACTAGCTTTGTAGTTTTCAGAACTGATTTATCTGAGTTTTCCATTACTATATTTATCAGTTATGAATTCATTTTAGAATAAAAACTTTGCCTAAAAATAAATTCATAAGATAAGCTATATATTTGGGCAAATAAGTTTTGCTACAACTCCGCACTTTCTTGCAAATCAACCATTACTGTTAATCTTTTGGCAGTGTTTTCGTTGATGTCAGACTTGCCTAAATGAAAACATTTGTGCTTTGCTTCCCAAATCAAATTTCCTGAGTAAGTGTTAAGATAGAAAATGAGTATAAGATGGCTATGAAAGAATGCATAAGGATGGGCTTCTAAAAATAAGTATTTTTTTCAAATTTTGAAGAGTAGAAAATGTAAGAAGAAAAAGATTTATATGAAAAATAGAATAGTAAGTAAAAATTAACCTTGAACTTAAGAGACCACAGGGTCCATAAAGACTCTAAAAATTTGTAGAGAAAGAAAAGATTTATACAAATGCCTTAGCCAACATTTTACAACACTGAACTCCTCATATAGTACTTCACGCAGAATCTAACTTCAGTATGATCCTGTCTTAGAATGCCTCCACCCAGTACTCATTATCAAGATACACTTCTAATAGAACAAGTTGCTCTTAGCTATTTTGTAAGATATGCCAATTGTTTAAGACATTTACCATGAACCAATTACATAGTTACTTTTAAATTTGATGAGGAGAGAAAAAATTAAAAGAAATCCTATAAAATCAGAAGGCCATTGACTACGAAATTAACGAAACAGGAATAAATTTAGGTATCAAATGACCACAGCAACTATATAGTAAGTCTCTGTTATTTATGCAGACACAGTTCAGGGTTGATTGTAAGATTATGGACTTACATAATATATAAAAAGCAAGAAATATCTGTTCCCCTAGTGTAAGAGATAAGGACGTAATTTTAACTTGTAACATTATGCTTATTTAGATTACTAAACTTTATATACTATTTGTCCTTAATGGAAGTTTGTTGTTTTCAACTGCCTTCCCAATCTTAACTAATGTTTAAAAAGTACACAGTTACTAGTTGTGAAGTAAGGTAAAACTCCAAGTCATGTGAAGTGTGTTCTCTCAATGGTGATCCAAGGATGGGAATTGCCTCCCCAAATTATTTTTCTCCTCTTTCTCTCTGGATGCAGTTTCTCCCCTGAGCTGTAGTCATTTCTACATTTTCTGTTCAAACTAGGTTCTTCCCCAGCCAAATTCTCTCTCGTGGGGTTGTCAGGCATCCTGTGTTCAATAAAATATTGTAAGGTCTTGGATCCAGACTGGTCTCAGACTTCTGTAATTAAAAAACCACCTGCCCATTACTGAGTTCTTCCTCTGTCTCTGGCATTATCTAGCTGCTTACATGTATTGTTATCTTATTTAATCCTTCACACAGCTTCATGAAATGGTGCTGTTATTATCCCTATTTTGCAGATGAGGTCATTGAAGCTGAGAGGTACATAATGTGTCCTGGTTACCAGAAATACCTAGGTTGACAAATTTTATGGTCGATCCTCAGTCCTCATATTACTTGAATACTGAGTGGTAAATGGCACAGTTGAATAAGACTACTTTTTGAAATCCTTTCTTTGTCTTCTGGAACATCATGTCCTCCTGATTTCCTTATGCTGCAGTGGTTGATTTTCTCTTGAATTTTTTGCTGGCTCTGCCTTAACTGCAAACGTTCCAGTGCCTTAGGGCTTAACCCTCAATCTCTTCTCTATCTATGTTCACTTTTTAAGTTCCTGTCCACTCACAGATCCCTTATTTTATACATGCAAAATAGCTCTCAGTAGAATAAGTCATATATCTGGATTCATTAAGGAAAGTAACTGGAAATGATCTCATATCTTTCTTTTAAAATCTATTTAAATGTGCTTCAAATCTGTCATCTTTTAAAGAAACTTCAATGTCTGAGAGATGCCAGCCTATAACACTGCCTCTGGTCTTTAGCAGTTACAAAATCTTCAACTGTACCTCTGGGTGATATCAAAGCTCAGGGAAGTGATCAGGTGAGGAAAGACACTTCCTTCTGATATGCTATTCTTGTAAATGTACGTTTTTCACGCTAAGGGTTTTTCTTTCCTGATCCAGTGATTAGAAAAAGCTGGAGAATACTTAAACTATCCAAGAGCTGTTATAATTTAAAGGAAGGCCTAAGGCCGTTCCTGGCATCAGCAGAAAGCCCTTCGGTAACAACTCAGCTGTGGTTGAAATAAACTTTAAGAACTAGAACTAAGAGTAGGACTAGCACTAGTAATTTTAGAATTTCACGTCACGTGAGTGATAACATAAGATCCGGAGAGAATACGAAGCCTTTTCTTCATTAGGAGAGATGTGGATCCATAAAAAGAAAAAGGCTGATAAGGATTAATATGTTAAGGAGCTCAGAATAATGGACACATTCTTAATAAGCCAAGAAAAATTCAGAGTATATGACTGCTACAGAGAGGAAAACTGGAACTATATACTTAGAATAAAAGATTGAGGAGGAAGATTTAAAAATCTATTGGTTTGCATTTCTTTAAAATTACTCTAATTGTACATTGGATTTAAAATGCTTTTAAATTATTTATATCTATAATTATTTTAGATGATAAAATTATTATTATTATTACAATTGTTTGCTCCTATTTTAGTTCCATAGATATAAAGGCTTAATTACGTGTCATTTGCTGTGTTAGGCATCCCACATAGAAAGTAGAGGAAGATGGGCATGGATGTTAGCTCAGGGCCAGTCTTCCTCAGCAGAAAGAGGAGGATTGGCAGCAGTTATCTCAGGGCTAATCTTCCTCAAAAAAAAAAAATAAATAAATAAAGAGTGCAAGGGGAGTAGAATAACTTTAAGTAGGGTGGTCATTGTATGCCTTATGGAGATCCTTGTCCAAAGACTGGAATGGATAAGATGAGCTATGCAGAAAATGGGGTGTGGGGTATGGGGTGTGGGATGGGGTGGGGATTCCAGACATAAGAAAGAGGTAGTACAAACCCTGAGGCAGGAGGGTAGCTAATGTGCTCAAGAATCAGCTGGAAGGCCAGGATGGCTGGTTAGCGTGAGCGAAGGAGATGAAAGGAGATAACATCAGAGAGGAAATACAAGAGGCAGATTGTGGAGGTCTTTGAAGGCCACTGTCGAGATTTTGGCTTAAATTTTCATGAGACACAAAAGTGATTAGGGGATGAAGTTGGGGAATGACAAAAATGGACTTACATTTTAAAGTGCTCATTCTGACTTCTGTGCTGCTGTTAGGCAGTAAGGAAGCAAGGATGGAAACAGGAGGCCATTTAGGGAGGCGTTGCCATACACAGTGCCATGCGTGGACCAGGAGGGTAGCAATGGAAGTAACAAGTGGTTATAGTTCTAGCTACATTTTGAGTGCAAAGCCAAAAGTATTTCTTTCTGAGTTGCGTTTTTTCCTTCTACTTTCAGTAAGAAATCTTCATGTTATAACTCTCTACAACTGACCTTTTAAATTTAGTTTATTCTTCCCTGGGCTCTCTTATTAACAGAATTTTCTTCTCTAGATCTTCATATAGGTACAGTCTTCTTCTGAAAATGTTGAAAATTTAATCTTAGATATCTAGGGGGAAAAGAAAGGCTCTCTGGAAATTAGGAGAATATGATTTTTTCCTGGCTCTGTTACTATCGTGCCATGTGAACTGGGGTAATCTTAGCATCCTTGGCTATAAAATGAGGTTAGAGTAAAGATCATTACTATTTCTTTGAGCCTAAATATTCTATCAATCTATGATTCTTTATCTACACACTGGTCAGTAAACAGTTAAAAGTAACTGGAAAATCTTCATTTGAGTCCCTTGAAATATCAACAGGTTGCTTTGCTATAGCTGAAGATTTTTAAAGAGAAGATATAGGAGGTATCCAAAAATGAGCTTATGGTGTTTTGGGGGGATGGTGGTCTTCCTGGTGACATTTCCTATAAGTTTCTCTCTGTCTTTGCCATCCAAAGAGGAGCCCTTGTCTGTAATGCTTGATTTAGTGGGAGTTGCTTTATCTTCTTAATCCTGCATTTAGTAGGAACTTGGTTCCTGTTTTCTCTTTTCTTACCTTCTCCAAGACGATTTTACCGGGAACTGGCTCTTTTCAGAATCCCCCTTCCCTCTTTCAGTCCTGCACTTCCACACCTGATTTGTTGTGATTGTGTCGCTCCATTTGATATGCGCACAGCAGTATCCTCATCCACCTTTTTATCTGTTTTGACTTAAAGTTTCCCTGTATTTGACACTCCTCTTGAGATCTCTTTCCAGGGCTACCGGCTCCATCGCCATGTTGCCTACACTAGCACCCATTTTTTCTGTGTAACTTGTCTCTCTTTTTTCCCACGTCACAAATGCGTCTGATTCTGTGCAGTGGTGCAGCCTATTCCTTCCTGAAGCTAACTCAATTTGTTTTCAAACAAATATAACAATATTGTTTTCCCCATCTCCAGGGTATTACATTTGTGACTCTATTTGGCATTGAGAAATCAGAATTAAGACACTAAGAGGCTATGGAATGAAAGGCAGAAATAGCTTGTTCTTGCAAATGGAAAGAAATTTACCCCCATTTAGCTAAAAGCACAAGACCTCTCTAATCAAATATTTGACATCATGACTAGGCCAGGGAAAAAATGTACCTATTCACTTATAATTGGTTCTGCTCACAGAAGTGGATTTCTCATTGTCTGTGCAGCTACAGGAAACATAGTTAATAAAAGCACATGTCAGCCTCACTGAAGCTGCTCTATAAAGCCCTGCCAGACCACGCTGCAAAACTATTTCCTATTATGAAAACTAAATCTTGAACCATGGTTGAAAGGTGATCAGCCTTCAAGAGAGTGGTCTAGAGAGTTAGGCAGTAATTCAGATTTGATTGGCAACATACGCTTTTTAGGGAATAGTTCAAAATGAGAAGCATTTTGAAAGAACCAGAAACACAATCCAAAATGATGATTCTCAGAATTTTCCTAACATCGGGTTATTGAGAAATATGTTACCAAATGTTAAAGTTGTGTCTTTCCAGCAACTAGAATAATACACAGTGGTTTTGTGTACGCCATCTCTTCTGACCCCTGTAACACAACCTTGTGATACAGGTATCATTGTCACCATTTTATAGCTAAGAAAACTGGGGCTGGCCGGCCTGGTGGTGCCGCGGTTAAGTTTGCACCTTCTGCTTCAGTGGCCTGGAGTTCGCTGGTGTGGATCCCGGGTGTGGACATGACACCGCTTGGCAAGCCATGATGTGGTGGGCATCCCACATATAAAGTAGAGGAAGATCGGCACGGATGTTAGCTCAGGGCCGGTCTTCCTTGGCAAAAAGAGGAGGATCGGCAGCAGTTAGCTCAGGGCTAATTTTCCTCAAAAATAAATAAAAAATAAATAAAATAAAAAGAAAAAAAATTTTGCCCAAGGTTCCCATTTGCAGTCAGTGTCAGGGTGGGCCTTTCTTCCTGCTCTCCTGCCAGTACTGCTGACGTACTTCTAAGGGACCCATGATGCCCCCTGGAAAAGTGGTATATGAATGCCTCTATTAACTTTTCTGCTCTATTGTTCGTCGCATGGAATCCATTTTTATTGCCTCCATCACTGACAAAACAGAGCAGTAGCACCTTCATCACAGGGTAGTTCCAAGGACAAAATCCAAAGAAATAACACATGCCTAAAAACTAACATATCAAAAGGCAATTAATATAGCCCCATTTAAAAGATAGCTCAATTTTAGCTGTTTTATATGCAAATTTCATGATTTGAAATAGCTGTTTCCTTTAGGTGAAAGGCATTGGGATTAGACACATCAATAACATAGATTTAGGAGCAGGAACATTTTTCTTTTCACACAAAAATGGTGCTGCTGACGCACGGTTGGAGAGCCAGGTGTATAGTACACTGTTTTCCTCGTTGGATCTGCCCTGATTCTGCAGGTCTGTGCGTAACCAGGCAAGCAAAGACTGTGTTAAGCCAATACACCTGGATTGTGTATTGCCATTGCTACCGAATTTTTTTTGAACTTTATAAAATTAATGTCTCTCTACTTCTGTCTTCCTCCGAGATAGAACGGATCTAAGTCTCTGGATATTCCTTACTTCACTCAAGAGAATTTTCCAGTTTGGACCAAGTCAAATGATCTTGACCACAGTTTACTTGGAATATCTTAGCATTTTATTTCTTAGCATTTTAATTTTCCCTTTTGCTGCTTTATTTGCTAACATTAGTATTGATTGAACATTGATGTACATATCTCCTTTGTTAGGCCTGAGATAGTTTGTACAGCAAATACCATGTTTTGAATGCGTGTATGGCCATCCTCAAAAGATGCTTAATAAATCTTTGTGTGGAGTTGAACAAGAGAGCAATTTGGATTATATACAGAATGCATCCAGTTTCAGTGCAAAGCTAAATAACTCATTTCTAAGCTACTTGCTAATTATACTCAATTGTTTATCAAACCATCTATCAGTTGGTTGGAATACGTAGATAAAGCAAAACAAAACAAAAGAAAATAATTAGCAAAAACCAACTGTTACCGAGGATGAGCCAGCCACGTAGGGTATTATAGGCCGTTGAAAAGACTCTGATTTTTTTCTATCACTGACATGAGGAGCCCTCAAAAGGTTTGGAGCAGAGATATAGTATGACCTGATTTATGTCTTAAGAGAATTGCTCTGGCTGTAAGAGGGTGCTAAACGATTAACATCAGCAATGCCGCAGACACCGAAGCTTTGTTTCTAAAGTGCGACCTACGTGTTAGGGTCATGTTGTTCCAATTTGGAAATTTATTTGAAAATATTTTTACTATATCAAAGTAAAGTCAATTTTATTTCTCTAATATTTGTTCATATTCTCGGAAAGTGTGTGGAAGGTGATGAGGATTAGGTGAAGTAGCCTTGTCTGAAAAGAGTTTATAAGATATCAAAATTTACCGCTCGTTCAGTGACAAAAAGGGAGAATTTCTGCTGGGATGATCACTGCTGTTGTATTTTTTCAAGAAAAGATATAGGTATAAAATGTGAAAATAACTTACTTTCAAATAGGAACTACAATCTGAAAATGTATTTTAGTACCATGTTACTGCCATAAATGATTACTCTCAAAAGTTCAGGTAGTTCAGACTAAGGTAATAATTATGAATATCATTGGTTTGTTTAATGAAAATGTCAAGAAAGCATTTTACTTTTTCCTGATGGAATGAAAAACTTCCTTTACATTAGTCTCCCAATCTTTCATTATTCAATAGTAGAAAGCTGTACAGTAATTCAGGAAAGGCCGCCAGACCGTCTAGTCTCAAGCCCTGGGTCTGATTGTTGGAAGACGATTCTTTGTGAATGCCTTCGTGTGACCACGTGGTCCAAACTCTCTGAGGAAAGACAACTGGCAAACCTGGTTAAAGGATGATTGAAGAGCAAACAAACCCTGGAAGACAGAGACAGTATATTGCTTCAGAGAGATTTAGAAATGTATCTATTCTGTAGACACTTGTTACCTCCCAGAATAAAAGATTCTCCTTCTCCTGAGAGGATGTTGGGTCAATGTACAAGCCAAACTCTAGTGTTCTACTTTTTTGAGTCTGTGGTACAGTCCCTCTGTCTGTGCAGGGTAACATCAAGCTCTCATAACCTCACCAGTGCTAAGATGCTCTGCAAATAATTAACTGTGTTCTGATCTGGAGACTTTGTGTTTCTTGTCAATCTTGCCCTCTTTCATCCTCTCTCTGCCTATCTATTAACCTGTCATTTACCTATCTCCCCACCTATCACTGTGGCAGGCTGACTTCTTATCTTATAAGTAAAGTCTCAGATCCTTCACAATTTCAGATTGAACACTGATGTCTTCCCTTCCTGAGGCTCGTGCCACATTGATTCATACTGATGAAGAATGAGACTTATTTTATGGTATAAGTTGTCAAGATATTCTGTATATCATTTGTTCTCTATGATACGTTCAAAAAAGAGATCCAAGAAAAAATGTGTGTATAAATAGGGAGTTCTTCACATAGACATACTTTCAGGAGTGTTGAGATGGAGGAGTGAAAGCATTTCCCTGGTGGTGATGATGAGTGTGAATTTCATTGGAACATACTGAGTTTAAGGATAATGTCATCCAAAGAACATGGTGACATGGGTGCAGCAGAGTGTCATGCTGACAGACCCAATAGATTGGTGATCTCTGGGGCTTTTTATCTGCATGAGTACACATGCAAGGTTTTTTGCTTTCCAGCGAAAGGAAAAAAGTGGTGTGGTATGTGGTGTGTGTGTGTGTGTGTGTTTGTATGTGCATGCAGGCATGCTGGAGACAGCTAGAGATAAATGAAACAAGAAAGTTGGGGGGATTTAGAATATGGAAGAGATAACCTGATATCTTATATCTTGATTGCCACAACTGGTACCACATATTTGGGAAGATGCAATGTTAAATAATTTCTCCTGATTGTTTTCAACAAATGTCCTAGAGGTAGAGCTGTTGCCACAGAGTGTGTGGTAGAGCTGTCCCACAGAGTGTGTGAAGTCAGGTCAAATAATGACAAGTCCTACAAAAGTGGCTTTTCCAGGGAGGTGCCTGATCAGTAACAGTGACAATACTTTGAGAATGAGACTTTTTCTTTAAATTGTTTTATTGTGGTAAGAAAACTTAACAATTGATCTACCTTCTTAACAAATTTTTAAGTGTACAGCACAGTATTGTTGAATTAAGGTACAATTTTGTACAGCAGATCCCTGGAGTTTATTCATCTTGCTCAACTGAAACTTCATGCCCACTGATTATTAATTCCCATTTTCCTCTCCTTCCAGCCACTGGCAATCACCATTCCAGTCTTTAATTCTATGAATTTGACTACTTTAGATACTTCATATAAATAGAATAATGCAGTATTTGTCTTTCTGTGACTGACATTTCATTTAGCTGAATGTCTTTCAGGTCCAATAATGTTGTCACAAATTCATAGGATTTCCTTCTTTTTTAAGATTGAATAGTATTTCATTGTGTGTATATGTCACATTTTCTTTATCTGCTCATTTGTTGATGGAATTTAGCCTTTGACACATCTTGGCTATTGTGAAGAGTGCTGAATGGATATGAGAATGCATATATCTCTTTGAGATCCTGAATTCAATTAGTTTGGATAAATACCAAGCAGTGGGATTGCTGGATCATACGATAGCTCTATTTAAAACTTTTTGAGGAACCTCCATAATGTTTTTTGGGGCACTCCAGACCCAGTGTGCCACTCTGGTGACTGAAAGTTTGGTTTTCACAGCTACTGTGGTTGCAAAGCTGCTGGTTTTCAAGGCTGCTATAGACCTGGAGAGACGGGAATAGGACTAAAGCCAGTCAAGACACCACAAAGCTCACTGTTCTTATCAAGATTCAGTCATTTTTCTCAAATAAAAGCTTATTGGATTGTTGCAAATATTTAGTTAATTTCTAGAGTCCTGACAAAGTTGATTCTGATGCTTTTTCCAGTGTTCATTGCTTTTATGAGTGAGTGCAATTATGAAAAATAATTAGTTATTTGCCCTCTATTCTATAAAAATATTAAGCATAATATTCATGTAATGATTCACTTCATTAAAGATATTCTTACTTTTCTTTTAGGCTATATTTTTTAGTACTCTCAGGGCTCTGATTTTTGAATAAGCAAGAAAAGATACTTATATTGGTTTATCAGCTGATTTTCCTCTTTAAGACTTAACTGAGATATTTTAATTTCAACACTTTTAAAATATTTTCATATTTTAAAGATTACACCAAATCAAATCTAAAGAAGAGACATGTACTTCACACAAAACTTTCTAATTGGAAGATACATAATTCTTAAAAAAAATTTATTTCTTCACAATCAATGTTTTTACTTAATTTTACATAGCCTTTTCACATATATCATGGATATTTTATATATACGTTGATAGTGTGATTGCCTTTGCTATCTGATGGTTTGGAAATAAAATGCTTTCATAGATAAACCTTATGATGGTTAGGACTCTTTCAATCAGCGGCAAAAAACTCGCCCCCAACTGGCTTTAGTCCTATTCCCCTCTCCTCACCTCTGTAGTAACCTTGAAAACCAGCAGCTTTGCAACCACCAGAGGGTCACACTGAAAGTGAAGAAACTAAAAAAGATATTCCATGCAAATTGGAACCAAAAGAGAGCAGAGGTGGCTATACTTATATCAGATAAATATATTCATCAGAGCCTATATATTAGAAAATTAGACGTTAAGTAAAAAACTGCCACAAGAGACAAAGAAAGTCATTACATAATGATAAAAGTCAATTCAACTGGAAGATAAACAAGTATAAATATATATACATCCCACATCAAAACATCTAAATATATAAACCAAACATGGACAGATCTGAAAGTAGCAATAAACAGCAATATGATAATAATAGGGGACTTCAGTAACCCACTTTCAATAATGGACAGATCATCCAGTCAGAAAATCAGTAAGGAAACAGAGGACTTGAACACCACCACACATCAAATAGACCTAACAAATATATAGAGAGCTTTCCAGCCAATGGCCAGCACAATACACATTCTTTTCAAGTACACATGGAACATTCCCTAGCATAGATCACATTCTAGGTCACAAAACAAGTCTTAACAAATTTCAGAAGCTTGAAATTATCTCAAGTACTTTTTATGACCACAACGTAAAAGAACTAGAAATCAACAACAGAAGGAAGTTGGGAAATTTCACAAATACGTGGAACTTAAACAACACACTCTTCAACAATCATTGGGTAAAGAAGAAATCAAAAGAGAAATTAGAAAATATCTTGAGATAAAGGAAAATGAAAACACCCTCAAACTTATGGGGTGTAGCAAAAGCAGTGCTAAGATGGAAGTTTATAGAGATAAACAACTATGTTAAAAAGAAAAAAGATCTTAAATAAACAATCCAACTTTATACCTCAAGGAACTAGAAAAAGAACAAACTAAGCCCCAAATTAGCTCAAAGAAGGAAATAATAAAGATCAGAGGAAAGTGAAATAGAGAATAGAAAAACAATAGAAAAAACCAACAAAACTAAGAATTGCTTTTTTAAAAGATAAACAAAATTGATGAATCCTTAGCTAGACTAAGAAAAAATGATTGATGACTCAAATAAGTAACAAATGAAAGAGAGGATATTACAATTGATGCCACTGAAATAAAAAAAATCACAATGGACTATTATGAACCATTATACACTAACAAATTGGACAACTTAGAAGAAATGGATACGTTTATAGAAATATATGACCTACTAACACTGAATCAAGAAGAAATAGAAAATCTGAACAACCAACAATAAATAAGGAGATTGAATCAATAATCAAAAACCTCCCAACAAAGAAAAGCCAAGGACCAGCCAAGCATGGCTTTAAGGTGAATTTATGAAATATTTAAAGAATTAATACCAATCTTTCTCAAACTCTTCCAAAAAATAGAAAAAGAAGGAACACTTCCAAATTCATTTTATGAAGCCAACCTCACCCTGATACAAAAGCCAGAGACACTGCAAGGAAAGAAAACTATAGGCTAATATCCCTGATGAATATGGATGCAAAAATCCTCAACAAAATATTAGCACAACAAATTCAACAGCATATTAAAAGGATCATACACCATGACCAAGTGGGATTTATCCCTGTCGCACAAGGATGATTCAACATATGCAAATCAACCAATATGATACACACGTTAAAAAAAGGAAGGGAAAAGATTACATGATCATCTCAATCAATGTAGGAAAACTATTGGCAATATTCAACACTCTTTTATGATAACAACTCTCAAAAATTAAGTATAGTCAGAACTTAACACAATAAAAACTATATATGAAAAGCCCACAGCTAACATCACATTTAGTGGTGAAAACTGAAAGCTTTTCTTCTAAGATCTGGAACAATGAATGCAAGGGTGCCCCTCTTTGGTAAATGGTGCTTGGAAAACTGGATATCCAAATCCAAAAGAAAGAAATTGGACTCTTCTCTTACACCATACACAAAAATTAACTCAAACTGGATTAAAGACTTACATGTAAGAACTGAAACTATAAAACTCCTAAAAGAAAACATAGGGAAAAGCTTCTTGATATTGGTCTTGGCAATGATTTCTTGGAGATGATACCAAAGGCACAGGCAACAAAAGCAAAAATAGACAAGTGGGACTACATTAAACTAAAAATGTCTGCACAGCAAAGGAAACTATCAACACAGTGCAAAGGCAGCTTATGGAATGGGAGAAGCTATTTGCAAACTGTCGACCTGATAAGGGGTTAATTTCCAAAATACATAAGAAATTCCTACACCTCAATGGTAAAAAAAAAGCCAAAAACCCAAATAACTTAATTAAAAAATAAAGAAAAGACTCAAATAGACATTTCTCCAAAGAAGACATACAAATGGCCAAAAAGGATATGAAAAGGTGCTTTACATTGCTAATCACCAGTGAAATGCCAAGCACAATCACAATGTGATATCACCTCACACTTGTTTGCATAACTATTATAAAAAATAAAAAATAAAGATGGCAAGTATTGTTGAGGTTATGGAGAATTTGGAGCCCTTGCACATTGTGGTGGGAATGTAAAATGGTGCACCTGCTATGGAAAACAGTATGGAGGTTCCCAAAAAATTAAAAATAGAACTACTATATGATCCAGAAATCCCACTTCTGGGTATCTATCCAAAGGAGATGAAATCGGAATGTTGAAGAAATGTTTACACTCCTATTTTTGTTGCAGCGTTATTCTCAATAGCCAAGGTATGGAAACAACCCAAACGTCCATCAACAGATGAATGACTAAGATGTGAAATATATGTACAATGGAATATTATTCAACCTTTAAAAAAAAAGGAAATCCTATGAATTGGAGACAACATGGATGGACCTGAAAGACATTATGCTAAGTGAGATAGGTCAGTCAAAGAAGGACAAATACTGCATGATTCCTCTTATATGAGGGATCCAAAATAGTCAAATGTATAGAAGTAAACAATAGAATAGCACTTATCAGGTGATAGGGGGACAAGGATATGGAGAATTATTGTTGAAAGGATAAATATTACAGTTATACAAGATGAGTAAATTCCAGAGATTAATGTACAACATAGTACCTGTAGTTAGCAATAAGGTACTGTGCACTTAAAAGTTTGTTAACAGGGTGGATATCATGTTAAGTGTTCTTCTGACAAAACAACAGCAACAACCAAAAACACAAAGGGACACAGGAAACTTGGAGATGATGGATATGTTTATTACCTTGATTGTGGTGATAGTAACATGAATGTATACAGATGTCAAGCTCATCAAATTGTATACATTAATTAAATGCAGTTTTTGTATACCAATTATACCTTAATAAAGTTGGAGGAAAAAATAATCTGGCTGGATGAAGTACTGTCTTCTATAACTTACTAAAAATAAAGTGCAATTGCATGCTCTGTACAATAAAGAAAATGAAATCTTATGCTCTGGTGATTCCCTTTTAAAGAACAAATGGTTTATATATGACGAAAAGGATCACTGTCTTGGCATACCTTTAATATTCTGCCTCTTCTATGTAAAGGGGCTGATAATTTAAAAAAGGTTAAACATGTGAGAAATTTTCAAAGCTCATCTGATAATTAGATTCCTAGAAAGAGGTGGCACCGATAATCACCTTAAAAGTAAATGGGTACACACTCCAATAAAAGACAGGAATTCTCAGACAATAAAAAATAAAGACCCAGCTATATGCTGTCTACAGAAAATATATTTTAAACATAATAACCCAGGTTGAAAGTGAAAAAATGGAAACATATGTTCTTTGGTTATGCATATATCCACCACTGGGAGGGAGGAAGAGTTAAAAAAAGGAAAGGTAATTCATTTCTAAAATCTAATTCAGTCTCAGATTCATTTCCTATATCCTGTGCTATAGGGAGGATTGTCAGAAAGCATCTATCTTTCATATTTGCTTCTGTTCATTAAATAGTGCTGATTGATTTGCTTCTTCTGAGCCTTGGTGTATGTGTTTATATATACCCACTATTATTTCACTTGCTCAATAATTCCTCCAGTAATGAGAATGCGTTGAGATATCTATATTTAGTGTAGGTGGAAAGCAACCAACCATTAGTATGTTTGCATTTGTGTATCTGTGTGTCTGTAATAGTAAATAGAATAACAATCCTACAGTCTTGATTTCACAATGAATGGATTCTGGTGACTCATATGTTAGGGAGCCTAGTCACTCCTCCAGAGACAATTGTAAAACTAATGGATATCTATGGGCTTTCTACATGTACTCTAAACTGAAAGAGAAATCTTTAACGAATTTTCCTATTTGGAAAGCTCAAGTAATCCTTTTAAAATAATAAACAAATAACCAGCCCTTTTTATCATATAAACAATTTCTAATTGAATAGAGAGGTATTGAAGAATTTGAAGATAACAGAGCACAGCCCAAGCACAGTGGTGTCTGCCCACCATCTGGGAAGGAGCACTTGCCTTCCAGTTGTTGATCCAGCACTAAAAATATGTTCATAGCCTAAAAGAAAATTAATATGCTATTCTCAGACAGCTAAAATTGTTTTTGAAATTATTTTTATTAAAAATATAATTATTTGCATAAAGATTTAGGCCTTATTAGGCTTTATTTTCATATAACAAATCTTTGCTCTGTTTTTTATATATGAGGTTTTTTGGTGAAGAGATTGGTCCTGCGCTAACATCTGTTGCCAATCTTTCTGCTTTTGCTTGCAGAAGATTGTCCCTGAGCTAACATCTGTGCCAATATTACTCTATTTTTGTATATGGGATACCACCACAGCCTAGCTTGATGAGCAGTGTGTAGGTCGGTACTTGGGATCTGAACCTGCAAACCCTGGGCCACCAGAGTGGCGCACACAAACTTAACCACTATGCCACCGGGCTGGTCCCTGTTTTATATTTTAAGTACTGGAAATTTTCAATAAAATTTGTTTTCCTGGTTATGATGTCTCAGGTCTTATTATGAAGAATAACATATAGATCAACACTAGCATAATATTGTTTGGAACAACTCTGTCATAAATTACAGATGAATATTGTAAACCCTAAAGCAATCTCTAAAACTAAATAAAAGAAGTAAAGCTAATATGCTAGTTGTGGAGATAAAATCTTAAAATATTTTCAATCAATGTAAGGTAGGAAATAAAGAAAAAAGATGGAACAGATAGAAAACAAAAACAAGGTGGTAAATTTAAACTCAAACATATCAATAATCACTTTAATGTAATGTAATTAATAGGCAGAAATTGGCAGGCTAAATAAAAAATTCAGACCCAACTGTATGCTATCTACAGAAAATGCATTATAAATATATTATAGGTTAAAAGAGAAAGGATGGGAAAAAATATACCATTCAAATGCTCTTCAAAAGAAAGCTGGAAAGTCTGTATAAGACAAACAGAATTTAGGGCAAGAAATATTATCAGATATAAAGATAGAAATTTTCTAACCTTAGCAGATTTATTTACCTAGAAGATTTCATGGTTCTTATACATGTATGCACCTCATAAGACAGTTCCAAAATACACAAAGTAAAAATCTATTAAGTGAAAAGAGAAATGGAAAAATCCACGATTCTAATTGGAGATTTCAGCACTCCTCTGGCAGTAACCGATAGAAAAAAGAAAGAAAAAGTTAACATCTAGAAGAATTGAACGACACTATCACCAAAATTAACCTAATTAATTTTATTAAAAACTTCACTCAAAAATATCAAAAACACCATTCTTTACCAGCCATGGAACATTCATTAAGATATATAACCAACATCTACATTAATTATCTATTGTTGCACAACAACTTATACCAAAACGTAGTGATTGAAAACTATAAACATTCATTATGTCACAGTTTCTGTGGGTCAAGAATCTCGGGCAACTCAGCTTAACCTCAGAATTTTCTCAGATCTGTGACTCCTATGTTGAAGGGCAGTGTCTATTGTGGTTCTCCCGATTCCATCTCTCCATTGTATTTTGAGTGTGTGGGACCGCATAGCTTGTTTCTTTATTTCATAGTCTTCTGCAGAGGTCCCCTGCAA
Organism: Equus quagga; assembly: GCF_021613505.1. Taxonomy (NCBI): domain Eukaryota; kingdom Metazoa; phylum Chordata; class Mammalia; order Perissodactyla; family Equidae; genus Equus; species Equus quagga. The sequence goes on from NC_060277.1 coordinate 9,249,550, forward strand.
CTAACCTCAACTGCACCTGGACCTGATTTACATCAAGTATGATTTACACCAGTATGATCCTGGGCCAGCCCAGTGGTGTAGTGGTTAAGTTCACATGCTCCACTTTGGCGGCCTGGGGTTCATGGGTTCAAATACTGGGAGCAGACCTACACATCATTCATCAAGCCATACTGTGGTGATGTCCCACATACAAAATAGAAGAAAAATTGGCACAGATGTGAGCTCAGGGACAATCTTCCTCAGGCAAAAAATCACCAGAAAATAAAAAAATCTTTGAAAAAAAGTAAAAAAATAAAACTTTATCCTGGTGTTGAAATGGGATGAGACTTTGGGGGTTTAGGGACATTGGTAAGTGTACAGTATTTTGAAAGTGTGAGGAATGTGCATCATCTTTGGCCAGAGGACTAACTGTGGTAGTTCCTCTCCAGAGAAGGCCACTATTGTGACTTTATTAAATAAGCATTTGTTAAGGAGAGCCCCAGGGTGTCAGATGGTGAGCTGAAGTTCAACAGAAGTCACCAGAGAACTGAAATAGAGATGTTTATTACTCACAGGTCCTGGAGAAAGTACACAGCAAACCTGGAGGGACCATACAGGGAGGTTAGGGCAGGGTGCAGCAGAGAGAGCTGGTAGACCAGGGGACCATGTTTTATTAGGGTCCCAGGGTAAGTGTTTTGGAGTTCCTGGACAAAGGTGGATTGATCAATTTAAACCAAAAAGAGTGAGGTTTTGGTAAGCTCTGTGGAGGCCTTATTTAAAAGGAGAAAAGGGGAAGACCCTGGGAGGCAGAGGAGGCTGTCTGTCACAGGGCCTTTAGGGAGGATGTATCAGGTATTTGCATTTACTTGTGACCGTAGGCTCTTCTTTAGGACTTGTGCTTCCATGAGCAGCCTAATGGCAGTTTAAGTCTCCTGTAGGCTGCCTAACCAAATTAAATGGATGCCAAGGCAGCAATACAATGGAATAGCTTAGCTAAACTCTCAACATCCCCCAGTGAACCACGCATCCTGGTCTTCCAGCCTCTCTGTAGTCCTCAGCCAAAGGGGATCTGCACTTGACATGTGATTTGCTTTAACCAATTGAAAGTGGTACAAGTGCCACTAAACCAGTTGCTGGTCTAAGCCTTCAGAAGGCCTGGTAGGTTCTGCTTTGCTGTTAAGATGTCCCTGAGCTCCTTGTAAAACAATTGGCTATCTTGTGGAGAGATCATTTGGGTGTTCAGTTGTCACAGCATCCCAGCAGAGCCCGGCTTTCTTCACCAATGCGTCAGGCATGCACGTAATGAGCCATCTTGGATATTGTGGACCCAGATGACATTACATGCAACTGGGCCTAGTTGATTTACAGAACACTGAAGATACAATGATGTTATTTTAAACCATCAAATTTTGGGGTGATTTTGACCACATAAATTGTGGGGGTGGGGTAGAGTAGGCTATTGAGGGAGTTAATGGTTGAAAGTCTGTGTAAAGGTCATTTGTTGAGAGAGTTAGAATGAATAGCTATCGGGTTCTGAGGGGCTCCCTGAAGACTTGTTACTGAGACAATGACAGATACATTCCTTGCAAACTTATGGTGTATGATCTATGACCTTAAAAATTTCATTGGATTGAATTTCACCTTTTACTTCCTTAAACAACAATAAAAAGAAGTGAAACTGAAAAAATAAATTTGGGGGTGATTTGTTATACAGCAACAGACAACTCAGACGTTCATATGGGCCACTAACTATGCATAAGAACATAAGATTTTATAGAATAAAAATGAATAAATTGGCCAATTATGATTTTCTCAGATGGAACTTGAGCTAATCTTAACTCTTTTTTCTCTGGCATGTAAATACATTGCCACCAATGTTAGAGTCATGTACAGTTGTTGCTATATTAATTATCGTTCATTACGTTGTATGGCTTCTTTCTTAAAATTGCTTTTTATAAAGTTAAGTGATAGTTTGAGTCATTTATAGATTGTGGCAGGGAAGAAGATATTAGAGTCATGTATGTGATGAAAATATTTGTAGTTTTCCTGTTGTCATTAAAAAGTCTTTTAAAATCCTGTAGTGGAAGTTTAGATTTGTAGCTACTTATCAGTCACAGGAAAGCAGTTACTTTTTTTTAAACGCACAAAGTATTTTTAAGAGATGTCTGAGTAATTTAACAGTGTTTTCATTTTATTTTTATTTTTTTATTTTTTTGAGGAAGATTAGCCCTGAGGTAACTACTGCCAATCCTCACTTTTTGCTGAGGAAGACGGGTGCTGAGCTAACATTCATGCCCATCTTCCTCTACTTTATATGTGGGACGCCTACCACAGCATGGCTTGCCAAGCGGTGCCATGTCTGCACCAGGGAACCAAATCCCTGGTCGAAGGAAAACATGTGAACTTAACCACTGCACCACCGGGCCAGCCCTTAGAGTGCTTTCATTTTAATGATGGAAAATGAGATAAAGAGGCTCAAACATGTTCTAAAAATGTAAATTTTTCTTTTGGAAGTTTCTAGAATTAGAGCTTGGCAATACTAGTCATGCTGAAATTGATGGAGCACGTGTGATGATCAGAAACTGTTAGTCTTTGATAAGTTGGTATTCAAAATATTCTGAAAGGTCTCAGTGCTTCCACATTAGTTTAATTATATGAGACAATTATAAGAAGCTACATTCTTTGCCTTGTTCCCCACGGGCGTGCATTTCAGACCAAAGTTCTATTCTCTTATCAGCAAACTCTTGGGATTACCTCTAGCTTCTTAATTATTTTTCTATCTGCAAAATTATGCAAAGAGCAATTTAGGGACTTTAGTTACTTTAGTTTGAATCAGCACATCTTTATATACATACAGACACTGAATTTTGGAACTTATCCAGTGCTATCCACTTGATTTAGCATAACTTCATTTTTATGCTAAGTAGATCATGACTGGCAGAGCCAAGAGAAGTCTAATAGACAAATTTTACTTCTTATAGAATAAGAATTCCTTGAAGACTGAGTCTCCCCCCACATTTTAGTGAGCTACCTAAATGAAAAGATTGAATCTCCAAATCATTTGCTAGAACTTCTTGCAGTTTTAGACTTCTCTGGGAGTGTAAACATTCTAATGACATTAGAGTCAAAAGACGTTGCTGATTTTCCAAGAAAAAGTCATAGGAATTAGAATCTGTTGGCAAGCATACTTATGAAAGAGGAGACGAGTATAGTCTATGGGATGACAGAAACAGGAAGATATTTGAGTGATCCTGGCTGTGCAAAAATGAAACATCCCATCCAAGTTTTTTCCAGAAGATGATTTCAAGAGCTTAATCTTTAGGCAATTAAATTATAAAGAAAACGCTTCATTAGTTCAGATATGAGGACTCTTCCTTAAATATCCTCTGTGAACAGGCTAACACTTTCTGAAAAGTGGGCAGATGATATAAATAGAATATTTACAGAACTACAAATGACCAATAAATATGTGAAACACTTCTTAATCTCACTAAAAGTCAAGAATATGCAAATTTAAAAATAAGATGTTTTAATTCACAGGGGAAAAAAGAAAGATAAAAAAATTAAACAGAGAGTGTGAAGAAATAGGTTTTATTATACTCTGTATGATTGGTTTTGACCTAGCAATTTTGCTTACTATTATCTGTCTTAGAAAATTCCCCTATGTGTGCATTCATAAGAATAATCATTGTTTCTAAATAATGAACACATGGAAGCAATATAAATGTCTGTCAATAGGAGAATGATTATGTATTCAAGAATATCCATATTATGAAGCATTTTAAAACAATGAGACAGAGGTAGATGTATTGAAAATTAAAAGTGTCTAAGATACATTATTCAACGAAAAAAGCAAGTTGTAGGGGCCAGCTCCATGGCCTAGTGGTTAAAGTTCTGTCTGCTCCATGTCTTTTGTCTGGGTTCACCAGTTCGGATCCTGGACATAGACCTATACCACTTGTCAGCCATGCTGTGGTGGTGACCCACATACAAAATAGAGGAAGATTGACACAGATGTTAGCTCAGGGCTAATCTTCCTCAGCAAAGGAAAAAAAAAGCAACTTGTAAAACAAAATACACATTATTTTTCCATTTGTTAAAAAGATCACAAAACAAAATTATACATGTCCATATGATCATATATGTATTCTGATACATATATGTGGGGTGATACATACAGACCACGCTGATCGCGGTGACCGAGAGGAGGGAGGAAAGAGAAATAGTGAAGTAGAGGCCCTGTATATATTAATTATTAGTAGTTATGCAGAAGCAAAAAAAATAAGGAAAAATCACTGGTACAACTTAAAAGAATCCCATCTTTGGCTTTAAACTATGTTTAGGTGAACCATAAATAACTAAAGGCTTTCACAGTTCCAACTTTCAATATGAGGTTAGCGATTGCTACGGAATATAAAGATAATTTTTGAAGTCCTTTGTCTAATGGAGCAGAAATAAACTCTTCTTATGGCAGAAGAATAAGCATGATGGGCAGTAGAAGGCAATGCCTGAGTATATGGACTTAGTGACATTGAACATCTTGCTTCACCTCTGTGCCTCTCTTTCTTCACTTGTAAAATGAGGAGATGATATTTGCCCAGTAAATTCCTGGGGGAGATCAAAGAAGATATTGTAGGAAAACATTTCATACACTGCCAAGCACATAAGTCCTCAAAAATTGGTACCTATTTTCATTTCTTCATAATAAACGTGACAAACTTAGAAGTTTAAGACAGCTCCCTCAGTCACCAATTAGAACAAAGTGAAGAAAGCCAAGGAGCTTTAACTCAAATGATTTACCCAATTTAATAGGATCCTTAAAAATGTTAGTTTTATTCCAGTCTATTATTTTCCTCATTAAATTTTTTATGTGATGTGTAGCTTAAGAAATCAAATAATTCTTCCGAATGTAAATAATGTCTCCAGCTTCCTGTAGAGTCATAAGTTGACCAGAATTCAGAGAGCCACCTAGTAAAGGAAGATCTGCAAAGTGATTTGGAAATGAATGTTGTCTTCTCATGATGTGTTTAAAACACTGTAATATTTGCTTTTTGATTGAGCTTAACTTTGTGTTGCTTAAGGTTAGAAGATTCTTCAGGGTTAGCCACGTGATAAGCAAGAAGGATTGATTATGTGCCATAGGAACTAAGACCAGGACTGCCAAAACAATTAGGAACCTGTTAGGAAGTGAAGGCAGTGTGATGAAAGTAAAATGATACTCTTACATTCAGCATTGAGTTATAGCCAGATAATTTTGTAGAAATAATGAGTAACTTGGGGACGTTTGTTTAGAAATGTTTTCATATTTTTGGAACTGTTAAATTTCCAATCAGAGTAATTGTCTGAATATATAAATAATTCAGCTGATGATTATGATGTCTGATTTTCAGATCCTGAATTTTAAAAGTATAATTAATACTGTTTTAAGATCTCTTTCACATTTTGCCTTTATTCTTTCACAAAATAAAGTTCCCTTGTCTTTTTGTTTTTGGAGGAAGAGGCATGCATATTTTAAAAGGAAGCAGTGATTAGCTTCCTTATTCTATTGTATTTGTTGGACCTTATGGTTTCTTTTTAGGTAAGTCAATTCTCCCTTTAGACTGAAAAACTGATGAGGAAGCAAAAATATTTGCACTTTGAAGTCAGAAGGAACAGCTTGCTGGGTTGACAGAGGCAAGGGGAGGGAAATGCGCCTGGAGGTGTTAACAAAGCCAGAAACACAGCATGGTATTTAAGTTAGTTAGAAGGAATGGAGGATGAATCCCCGAATACAAATAATGTTAGTTAACATTTATTTTTCTCTGAAAGTTCGCTTCTTTAATTAAGTGAAAGGAGCATCACATTCTTCTACCAATTTATAATCTGTGTGAGTGGAAAAATCATTAAATAGCTAGGCTCAGAACTAAATAGGGGAAATTGTATATTTGTGTGCATGTGTGTGCTACAGTTCACAGAAAGAGATTGTAAGAGGAAAGCGGAAGAAGTACTTATGAACATTTGGGGGCTCTATCATAAATCATTAATAAATACTCTCCAATGGTTATATTGGACATGTTGAATATATTTTCCTTACCTGAGGAAAGGAATACTCTTATTTCTGGAAGTAGAATAAGAAAGAGGCTAACTCTGTGTCTAGTAACCAACTATTTTTACCAAAGTATCATTCAATTAAACATTTGAAAAAAATATTTCCACATGCTGCTTATGGTTCATGTTACATTCAATAAAACTGTTGTTTACTGCATCAAACAAACAAAAAAAACTACAAGCAATGTGTGAAAATCACTTTGGGGATTCCTGGTGGGCATCACAAAAATATAAGCAGTCATTAGAAGATCTAAGACCACAGTGTAATGGGCCCATTGGAGGATGATTGAGAGTTTGTTAGAATTCTCATTTTAAGGGACCACAGAGAGAGAATATGAAAGAGTGATTTCAGTTGTGTACCACAAATTGAAAGTCATGAGGGCAGATGCTCTGAATTTTGATCCATTTGCTTGTACATTAGCCACTCCAGAAAACCTTGCTCTAGATTGATTATTAGTGAGGATTTATTTAAGAATAACTACAGATTTCTTCAAGGAACACTGTTATGGTCAGCTAGCATTCAAATATACCCAATACAATTCAATTTTGATTAAATTGCTTGAGTAATTCCTTACGTTTGGCATTACAAAATGTTCTCCATTAGTTTGCAAACCATCTTTAGGCATGATAACATGCAATAATTTGTAATTTACCACAACTTAAATTGAATCTCCCATGCTTGGAAGCTGGTATGCTGAAGTTAGCTTCCCCATCTATTTTTCCGGGTGGGCATTCCATCTCAGCTTGGGCATTTATTGTTCTCTCTTCATCATCTTCTACACAGTTACACTCATGACATGATGAAAACTTTGTTGCTTTGTGAAATAGTTCCCAGAAAATAGCCTACTGATAATGTTGGTGAGCAGTAAGAGAGCTAAGAAAGTGGTAATTCTTATCCCTCAAATAGCTTCATACATGATTTTGGCTTTGTGTTTGTGGAGCCATTAAGAGTCTGAAGAGACCACTTACATTTCTTTTTTTTCATTCCTCATTACTGAATTTTTAAGGAAGAAATTATGTGCTATAATAGTATTCTTGACTTTGAGAATTCTTGAAAGTCTCGTGGTGTATCCCTTGAGAATGCAAGGGCCTCCCATAACAGGATTAGATTTATGGGACACTTGTAGTTTACATGAAGCTTTGAAATTCACAGTTAGGAGGTTTCCCTGGTGGTGGCCCGTACAAATGGAGACGTCAGAACAAAATGAAACATAAACTCCTGCTACAGTTGAGGGGGTCTAATTTTATTATAATGTGGAAGACGAGAGAGAGCAAAACAAATGACAACATTTATATTAATCTCTTCAGGAGCTTTTAAGTAAGAAGTAAGAGAATACAGATACTCAAAATCAAATGAGAGAACGTGAAGACCAAGACAATGCACAGGCTATTATGGAGCCCAGTGTGATTACCAGTGCTCGCCACTGCCTTAGCATATAGCCAGCATGCAACACCCCTGCTTGGGCCTGTCCTGGATCCTTACCATGTGTATTATTTAGGAAACAGGGACTTAAATAGTCAGGGTGCAGGTAAGGAAGGTTTTAGTGGGCAAGCTTTCCAGTCAGGCCCTTCTCTGAGGCTATTATATCTCTGTACATTTTTATATTTTAATATATAAATAAGCAGTTTATATTTTAATCTTGCTTATCATAGGATTCTCCTGCACATATACATTTCATAACCACTTTTACTTTTTAGTGTTTTAATGTTACTTTAGTACTAATTTTATCCCAAAATTAAAGGGAAGCTATTGGAGTAAAAAAAAAGCCCCAAGTTTGCAGATTGAAACCAAATGAAAGAGAAAGACAAGATAATTTTTGGCAAATGACCATGGAAAAATATACAGCAAATGGCTTTCATCCTGATTTAGTCCCTACCTCAAAGGGGTTTTATGAGTATTAAATGAGGTAAAGCATGCACAGTGTCCGGTATCCGCAAGCACACAGTAAATGTTACCCATTGACCTTTATCAGACAATCTTAAGATCCAAATTATGTTGCACGCTTTTCTGTGTCTTTCTAGGCTGGTGATAGATACCTGTGTTCTCATTTATATCTTCCCTAAGTAAATCTAATTAAACTAGAATTTGTGAATGTAGATTTGTTTATTATGTTCCCTTGCAGAATTGTCTATCAATAGTGATATAATATGAGCCACAAATGTGAGTTATATAAGAAACTTTAAAAACAGGTGAAGTTAATTTAATTTATATACTTTATCCCAATATTTAAAAATATTAATTTCATTGATTTACATATAATCAACATAGAATTATTAATGAGAGATCATTTACATTCTTTTTTTAGTTTTAAAAATCTAGTGTGTATATTATACTTACACACATCTCAGTTCAGACTAGACATATTTCAAGCATTCAATAGCCACGTGTGAATACTAGTTACATATTGGATAGCCCAGATCCATACAATGAGAGTATTACTTTAAACTAAGGGAAGTTCTCTCTGATTACATATTTTCAGTCATTTGCAAGTGGATGAGGTAACTTTTTTCATGGCTCATGATAGCTAAGCAGAGTAGAAAAGCTAGGAGAAAGGTCTTTTTTGGTTTTTTTTGTTTTCAAATCACTTCTAATAATAACCTACTCTATTATGCAAAAGCCTGGTGTTGCTCAGAAACACCTGCCTCACACAACCATCAATTCTTTTGGGTATTCAAAATTAACTTTTGTTTAGGATCACATTAATTAGTTACTCCAGTTACAGCCACAACACAAATCTTGACTTTGATGATCCAAGGAGACAACGTATATGAAAGCATTCTGTAAACTATAAAGCACTATGTAATGCATGTTAAGGATCAGGAATAATTTAATCACCCAGAAAGTTCTTTGGTGAGTGTACTTAAATTAAAATAATAATGCTCTTCCTTTTCTTTCTAGTGGACTTTCCATTTACAAGTTATGGAAATCAGGCAAATTCTCTTCTTTCTCAAACTCTTATGTCTCAAATTCATACGTGAAAGAACAAACCCAGGTTGGGACTGATTCACAAAGAGGACACTTGAAAGCATTCCACTTGTCTTTCTTCCCACCTCCCTACCCAGGTGTTTCAAACTCATGTAAGATTCTATTATTATGTAGATAGTAGAGTTATTTATCCCTTTTTTTAGTGTGGATAAAGAGTCAATTAATTAGGTTTTTCTTTGATTTTCGTGGCAGTAACTTGGTAGACAAGACTGAACGACTTCCTTCTGTTTATTTAGCCTAGAATTGCTTGGAGTAATAGCAGCAAGAAGAGATAATGTAGAGGAGGTGATTGAAATGATAAATTCGAGTAAGGTCAATGTCAGTTTTTCAGACTCAAATTAATAGTTTTCACCTGATGAGTACCAAAAATTGTTTAGATAGGGTAAAGAAAATGATAGGGATGGAGACAGCTATTTTGATTAATTAAATAGAGAGGTCAGGGAATGAAGTGAGCAAGCCAGTCATGTCTATTTCTGAGAGAAGACAGAGGCAGAGGAAACACACAATGTAAAGGCAGAGGGAACAGACAACACAAAGGCCTTCAGATGATAAAGTTCTTGCCATGGCTGGAGTAGCAATAAGAGGTAGCATATCAGATTTGAGAGTTAGCAGGGGACCAGATATTTGGGCAGTGGTAAGAACTTTACTATTCTGAGTAAGATAGGATGCTAACAGAGGGTTTTGAGTAAAGAAGTAACATGATCTAATTTACATTTTGACATGAGCCTTTTAGCTGTTCTATAAAGAAGAGATGATAAAGGCAAAATAAAAAATATCATGCAAAAAGTCTCTTAAATAGTCTTAGGAAGAGATAGTGGTGGCTTGAGCAGGAATGTAGGACTGGATGTGATGAGATGTGGCTAGATGTTGGATATATTTGAAGATAGAGTCATCATAATTCAGTGATGGACATATATGAAACAAAGAATCAAGGATGACTCCAAGGTTATTAACCTGAGCAGCGGGAAGAAAAAATTTGCCATTTACTGAGATGGAGAAGATTGGTAAAGAAACATGTTTGACAGGAGAGGAGGAATTAAGTTTTGCATGTAAGTTTAAAATGCCTTTTGGACATACAACTGTACTTGTTGGAGGGTACTTGAATATATATTACGTATTTGAGTTGAGTGATTAAGGAAGAGATTATAGTTAGAGATGTAATTTTGAGTGTCATTAACCTATGTATGTGTGACTGATGACAAAGCAAACCTCAATGTTTGCCTATAACTATTATTCATTGATTAATTTGATTAACATTTATGAGATCACTGTGTTATGTTCTAAAAGTTTAATGACAAATATAAATTTCCTTGAATTAAATCCCTTTATTTTAAAGTATTAAATTAATTTCCCTATATAAATTTATACTTACATATTAAATCTCCTTTCTTTACTTATTAAAATAAAAGTACTCTTCCAAAATTCTGAAGACTATAACCAATTCCTGGATGTAAGACATAGCCGTTTTAAAAGGGAATATGTAATATGACTTCAGTCTTTTAGTATATTTCTTTCACAGCTTCTTGACATCTCTAGCATTGAGTTCTTTTGTTAACTAACTATTTTGTAAGTCCTCAAAATGTGCGTAGAACTGCACCAGCTACCTAAGTATCTGCTTTAAAGTACACAATTTGGATGAGAAAGTCTTGTAAACTTTTATTATAATTCTGATCACGTTACTTACCCAATAAAGAACCAATTTCTTTTTCCATGAAGTGATCCAAGAATTCTCTTTTTCTTTCATGAAAAATTAAATGATCTGTAGCCCATCCATTCCTCTATATACTCTAAACTTTTTCTTTGCAACGAGTCACACAATTAGAAACCCCTGTATACACAAATATTTATATATTTACCTTCTTGTAGAAAATATGTTACTTTCTTGTGCTTCAGTGTTACACATTAAGTGACTTTATGTTGCTGCTATAGGAAATTCGACATTCCTTTTGTTTTCATTCAATAAATACCTACTGAAAGCCAACTAGGCATTAAAAGTATTCGTTTATTGTAGTGATATGTATTTATAACGTATGTTTATTTCAAAGTAATTGCTAAGGAATTGGTTTTTCATTATCACATAGTGTTTCATAAATTGTTGTACCAATAAAAGCTCTATTTCTCTAAGGAATTGATTTATTTTATGATTAGTATAAATGTAAAATTATTATGTATCCCTCTTTTGGGATACTAGGAAGTTCTTAATCCATTTTACAACCCCATTCTATCAACTGTAAAGAATCTATGATTTGATATTTTATACTCCCTCTTTTTTTGACTATATCGTATTATCATTGTATGGTCAATTCTTCATTTTTTGTTTTATGCCGGTTTTATACATAATTGTTAATCAATTCAAATCTCTTTTGTAATGAAGCTGTGTAAGTACATATGCATATACACATATACGTATATACATACACGTATTTGTGGGTGTTTATATCTATATCTATGTATGTATGTATCTGTAGAGAATAAATTGTATTGTCTATTTGCTGCTCTTCTCTGTCTGATTCCTCTCTACCGGGTCAGGTTATTCCTGAAGGAAGATGATATTCTCAGTACCACTGATATTAGACTTGTGCATGTCTCTTGACTTGGCCAATGAAATGTGACATACGTGACATATGCCACTTCCAAGAAAAAGCTTTGAGAGCCAGTACATGGTTTCACCATTGTTCTTTTCCGTCTGCCAAAAAATTAAGTCGTATGTAGTAGCCACTCCTTCAGCTTGGTCTCAGAGCCTAGCCATAGCTGAACCATGAATAGCATATAACAAGAATAAGGAATAACCTACATTATTGTAACCCACTAAGAATTGGTGGTTGTTGATACCACAACTAACTAATTTAAACTGAGTAATACAGGGTGTATGTGTTTGTGTATATATATATATATAAACATCAATGTATCTATCATCTACCTGTATCTATCTGTCTATCTATCTATATCTATCTTCTACACAGTTACACTCATGACATGATGAAAACTTTGAGTGAGTTGATTCCTCTTTACATATAAAGAACCTAAACATATTAGTGCCTTTAGAGATTGTGACATTTTTAGTATATTTTTTGTCTATTCAAGAATAAATTTATATATATTATCCAAGGCTTAGATACATCATCAGTAACTCTGATGATAATTGTAGAAACTACTAGTATATCACACCACACATCATGGCTAATATGATCACTAGCCATATGGAGCTATTTACATTTACATTAATTAAAATTAAAAATATAGTTCCTTAATTCAACCAGTCACATTTCAAGTGCTCAATAGCCACATGTGGCTAGCGGCTATGGTAATTGACAACACAGATATAGAACATTTCTATCATTCCAGAAAGTTCTACTGGAATGCTCTATTATGGAGTAAAAGAATGTTCTTTTGACTTGCAGTACAGATATTTTTTATTTCTTACTTTTCCCTTCTAAAATAAGGTGTTGACAATTTCTTTTATTATGGTATTATTTTATTTTATTTTTGCCACAAATCACAAATTGGCCGAAGCAGTCTAATGAGGAAATGTCTGAAATGAAAAATCATTATATCTGTTGTCCATTTAGGAAAAAAAAACAAGATTACTTGTGGCAGCATTTCTGTTAAGATATAAATAATTGGACTGCAGAGCAGGCACATTTTGGAGTTCAAAGTGACATTACCACTCTCTCATAAAAGCTAAACAATGAACCACTCTGATGAAACTTACTTTTGGAATTAATTTGACTAGCATAATAAATACCAAAAAATATGCTGTCACTCTAGGCTTCATTTCTTCAGCTAAATAAAGTAGCTGTCATATCACTAAATAGTTAATAATTAGTGAAAAATACTAGAAGTTGCAGTCGATTGACAGGTAGAGGAGTCAGAGGAAAAACCCAAAAGCTTCATTAAAAAGTGCCAGAATGCTTTCTGAAATGTTTTGTACACTGATCATTCTCATCTCCTTATTTTATTATCATCTTGTCAAAAGTAGCCATTAGAGGCAATGGGCATACAACCATCTCAAATAATATTGCATTTGGTCATGGAAGTATTCTGTTAGAGAATATCATACAATAGTTTTTATCTTTTGTGCTGCTGCAAAAGTGAAATTGATTAGTAATAACCTTAATTATGGTAAAATTTGTCTATTATTTTACAGTTGTATTTGTGGCATTGACCTACAAGTTAACGAGATGTTTTTGGGCTACTTTTTTAGCCTGACATCAGCTCTGTACAATTGTTTTTCCAAAGCCATACAAATGAGTAGCTTCTTGCATATTGATATTTTTACATGTAGATTTTTGGAAAGTTAAACTAAACAAGGTTGAAATGACATTCCTAACTTTTTATAGACAATGATGATAAAGACTTTTTTTAAAAAAGGCGGATTATTTAATGACATCCCTTGATTACATACCCTGCATCCTTTTCTGAACTTGGATAAGTTAGTGCTGAATATTGATTGCTGAAGTATGACATGTAGGATGAGAATGTTGCTGATTTTCTGCTATTACTTTGATTGTGGTGAATATTTGTGCAACACACAATTAAAAGTTATAGTAAGTTGATACCAAAGTAAAAAAAAAAACCTTTAAAAAGTGGTATCTTGATATGCCAGATGGATTCTTCCAGCATTCTGTAGGGTGACGGAAAAAGTATATTTGGGATCAAAACAAGAAATGTCAAACATTTTATTAGAAACCTCACAATTCTTGCTCATTGAAATCTCCATAGCTGTCTCAATAGAAATCCAAAATGTATCTAGACTGGGAAGCCAAACTAACCAGTCCCTTGTAATAAGATTTAATTTGGAAAGTATTTAGGTCTTTTAATTTAGGGATTGAATGCCTATCATGTGCTGTAACCTCGAATTGCGTTGCCTGAGTCATTGATGATGAAGATACTAATGCCAAATACAGTTTTGGAGCCTTATAGATTCATGGAAGACATGTATTCTGTAGATGCTGGCAATTTTAGAGGAAAGATCATTTGGGTACTGGCAGACCAAAATTTTTCTTTAAAGAATTTATTTCCAAAATAACAAACTGTCCTATACTTTTTAGGAGGTCTTTTGAAAAGAACGGATGTGCTGGAGTTTTAAGATAATGCTTAACTTGATTTCTTGGGAAAATTCTCCAATTAGTTGCAATAATTTCAAGAAACATACCCTACATACATATTTCATTGTGAACATTATGAGCATTCCCCAAACTATCGATAGTTTATAAACAATTCACTAATTTGAACCATTGCCACTACTCACCATTTTTTCCTCATCTGTTTTTATTGCCTCTTCTGCTGTCCTGCTCAAATCCTGGAAGCTGCATTCTGAGTGCCCAGAATGCATTTCTGTCTTCCCTCTTCCTAATATAACCTCCATTTTTTAAACCTCTCCCAAGCTCTGGGGTTATTTTATGATTCATTTAAGGCAATTTCCCTATCAGCCATTATTGGTCTGGCAATGAGCATGGGATCCAAGTTTGCCTGATGAGACTGAAGGGAGGAAATTCTGTTCCTCAGTTGAGGGAGAGGATTCTCTGTCTTCCAGTGGATGTGAATTAAGAAGCATTTCTGTTTAATTGTGGCTAGTAGCTATTTTGTGACCGTGAGGGGAACTGGACAGTAGACAGAATTGACATGCTGAGATAGCAGAGTGGAGTGGTAGCAGGAATTGGGTCTATGATGGCATCATTGGGCTAAAGCATATTGAGTTGCAACTTCATATACATTTCATCACTTCACCATAAGAATTATATATTAAATATCAGTTTGAAAATATTATTTGTACTCAAGTTCAACTCTATTAAAACTGTTGTGAATAAGACAGGAGCCTAGACATATATTGAGAATGCCTTTTCATTTTTTAAAGATTTTATTTTTCCTTTTTCTCCCAAAGCACCCCCGATACATAGTTGTGTATTTTCAGTTGTGGGTTCTTCTAGTTGTGGCATGTGGGATGCTGGATGAGCAGTGCCATGTCTGTGCCCAGGATTCGAACTGGCAAAACTCTGGGCCACTGAAGCAGAGCGTGGGAACTTAACCACTTGGCCACGGAGCCAGCCCTGAGAATGCTTTTCTACAAAAATTCTCCAGATCTCTTTACCCAAGTGTAGGAATGCAACCCCTTTGCAGGTTGGGGGCTGTTTGTATATCTATGCCTTGTAAAGTATTTAAATAATGTGAAATGAATATTAAGCAGCTTCTTTATCATATTTTAACTTTCCTATAAATTTCAACCATTAACTTAAAATTGTATCAGTGATTGTCTAAACAGAACAAATAGATTTTTTCCTGCCTCAAATCAGACAAAAAGACCTAGTCTGATTATGTTTTGTGCCACTGTTAAGAGAATCCAAATCCAAACATTCGTTAGGAGAACAGCTCTCATATTAATGATACATTGATATCCTGGTTTAGAACTTGTGACTGGACCTTAATGAAATTGTCCCTATAATTAATGAGTTGTTTTGTGTTTTCTTTTCAGACTGACCATAAAAAATACTGTATGTGGTATCTATAAAAATGAACAAAATCAGTGCCTGAGAGGTCTGTATGAAGGGATACTTTGCATGTAGACTAAGGCTCTGACAAAAACTATGTTCAACTCAATAGAACAATACATAAACCATAATATTTCCTTGTTTTTCTCCCACTTAAGAGAAAAAAATTTTTTTCAACTAAAGATGATCAGAATATGCTATAATTAGTAAAAGACACCAGTAATTTTCCTCTCCCTTGCAAGGACAGCTTTTTCATTACAACCCGGGTCCAGAAGAGTTAATTGACTGAGATCTGTACAGAAATGTGTAACATCCTCTAAAAACAATGATTGCAATGAGGCCATTGACACTTTGTTTGTGTAGAACATTTCTGATAAGCATTTCCAAGTGGCCTAGGAGATAGTGCCTGCATTCCATGAAGAAACGAGCAGAGGTTAGGAATAGATGTTTATTAGTGTCCCAGAAAAGATCGAGCAAAGTACCTTTCTACCCCCTTATTCTTCTCGCCAACCCCCTCAGTACGTAGTTGTATATTCTAGTTGTAGGGCCTTCTGGCTCTGCTGTGTGGGATGCTGCCTCAGCACGGCTGGTGAGTGGTTCTAGGTCCATGCACAAGATCTGAACTGGTGAAACCCTGGGCCGCCGAAGTGGAGCACACAAACTTAGCCACTCGACCACAGGGCCGGCCCCCAAAGTGCCTTTTTATTAGCATCTTGATCAACTCAGAACCCAAATCTATTCCTATATTCTGTAAAATTCATGACATGGTATTATTGCGGTGAGTGGAGCTGGTTGCAATTCTCCATGATGTATTATGCTCTAATAAACTTCCAGTTCAGCTGTGTCCAGACCATAAGGCCTATTTTATGGCTTAAGCTTCATCTTCAATCCAGTAAGGTCCAGGAACATTTAACCTGGTGGCCTGGTAATTCTATATCTGGGTCTTATAGTAAGATTACTTAATTGGAGTCTTAACCTCCTTTCACAAATTCTCTAAAAAGTGTCTGGTCCTAGCACAGCATCCATTTCAGACTCACCTGAAAGTTTACCGCTTAATTAAGGATGCCACTTCCTATGAAGACAGATGGTACATGCAGCAAAAATCCTAAGGGAGCACCAAAAATGTATAGAGCCTTTTTATGAATATGAATCATTTTTTTCTATTTCAAATCTTCTTTCAAAATAACCTGCTGATGTGCAATGCTTCATATCTAGCTTCATGAAGGCTTTTCTTCCCCATTAACTTGACGTAGAGAGCATCAATCCTGTGGTTTGAATAAATATCGAGTTCAGTTGCTTTGCTTACAGCCAATTTATAATCACTAACACCTTTATGCTCTTGTCATATTTGAACAATGGAGGCTAAAGAAGTTACCCATACTGTGACGGGCATAGACTGAATAATTACACCTTTTCCAGGTAAATGAAAGAATGGTTTTCATCCTGTGGTGAGTTCTAGATTCAATGAGGCATAATATCCCCAGGGCTGGGTCAGGTTTTACGTATGAGGGGACTTTTGCCAATGGCAATACTCTGGCATATGAAGTTGTTATAGAGGCCATACTCAAAGAATCATGGCATGTAAACCAAACGAGATCTTACAGTTCATCATATCCCACTCCTTTGTTTATGGATATGTTATTAGCTCCTAACACATTGTCTACCCCAGAATCGATAAAAAATTGGGAGAGGAATTGAGAATGAAACTTTCAATCTCCTGGCTTTCAATTCACTTTCACCATGAAGTAATTTGAGATATGAACATCAAAGTTTAATTCAATAAAGCATCTAAATATTACATAACTATATTATAGGTTAACATGAGTTTCTGAGAAATTGTGACTTTCCCAAGGTTATGTAGTAGTGGTAATAGAACTGAGATTAAAAATCTCATTTCTTGACCCACTTTTGTGCACTATCCATAATATTTCCATTTGGCCATCAGATCTTCATTATGTGTATTAGTAGAGCAGACTCTTCAGGTGACTAAGTCCAAATGAATGTAATCTACTTAAGAGAGGCAAGACTACAGTCCTAGTAGCAGGCGATCCTGCCAACCGTTAACCCCAACTCAGCAGCATTGTGAACTGTAGAGAACACCAGCAGAAAAATGGAGTCCGTTCTTGGATGTGCTGTCTTCTTAACATGCATTTGTTTTTTTTGGAGGCTGTTGACAGATTAAACAGTTCTTATGATTCCCTTGGAAGTTTACTTTCTTTCTTTCTTTCTCTGTTTATTGTTAGTTTGTTTTCTGTGCAAGTGTGTAAGAGTGTGTGTGTGTGTGTGTGTGTGTGAGGAGAAGAGTCTGATAAAAAGAAGTGTCTAAGGGAGAATAAGAGAGAAGTAGGGAAACATACACAATAAAGAATTAAAAGGAGATTTCTCATGTCCTTCAATTGCACATTGACAGAGTGTGAAGAATATTCAGTGAGAATTATGAGCACCATCCTCTTTTCATGCTGACATTACTTATCCTAATATTATTTTAAAAATGATTTTACCGTATGAGTAGTCTTTTATGCAAAAATGCTTATTGTAGAAAAATATTTTGAAAAAGAGATAAACAGGAACATAAAATTACCTATAATTCAATAATTAGTTAATTTTCTTAGTAATTTTTATAAATCTTTCAGTTTCCTTATCCTCTGCTCAATTTGATTTGTAATCAGCTCTTTTCAACTAATTTAATATAGAGCCAATATTTTCCATGCATTGTATTATATTTTATGGACATACTATAATTTATGTAATCAGTTTTGTATCATTGGTCATTTATTATTTCCAATTTTCTAGTATTAAAAACAATATTTTAATAAGCAGTGCTTCCTTGTTGTTAAATCTTTCAGCATATCTTTGATTTATTACTTAATATAAATGACCAGAATTGGCATTTCTAGATCATATTCCCAAATTTGTGAATGAATCATCTCACATAAGTTGAATTAAATTTCAAAACTGCTGTTAATCAAATATTTCTTGTACATCTATTTTGTGCAAAGCACTGTGATATGTGCTGTGGGAATATGATGAAGAGTCAGAACTGCGTGGCAGATTGCTAATTGTTTTCTAACTGTTCTTCTGTGCTTCCTCCTCAGTAATACAAATTTCTGGTTTTTAGGATATGGCTCCCAGTAAAAACACTATCTTTCTCAACTTCCCTTGCAGGTAGGTTGATTATATGACAAAGTTATGACCAGTGAGATGTAAACATGAAATAATATATGTGCATTCCAAGAACTGTCTCTAAAGAAGGGGGTGAAGGGCTGGTCAGTGGAGTGACTGTGATGGTTGGATCTTCAGCAGCGATCTTGCCCATGGGGAAGGTAGAGTCGGGGAATAATTTAAGTTCCCCCAAGTTAGATCAGTGTGAGAGTGCTGTTCGGGTCAGCTTGGCTGAGTCCTTTTGAAGATAAAGAGAGGATTCTGTTGAAATATCTCTAAATATCAGGAGCCATGTTGACGTAAGTTCGGCTGTGTTTCGTTTTCTTTATGCTGGTCTTTTCCCTTTCATACTTTTCTGTTGCACGTTCGCTACAGTCTGAAGGGTCTAGGGTAACATAAGGATATTAAAGGGAGTTGGGGAATTGAAGGAAGAGGAAGGAACAAGATGAGAATCCTAAAGACAAATGTTTCCACTGAAGATTTCCACAGGATCAGGCCCTCTTTAATTGTCTGAGCTAAGTCACGAAATGACTCTGGCAAACCCAATAAAGACCTTTGCAGCTTCTGTAACTTATTGGAGAATAATTGCCTGGAGCAGACAATGAACAGTCTGTTCTAGGAGCAACTCTTATCATTGTACTAGACATCAGATATTGGAAAGTTGGTCCATTTCAATAACTTAATAAATCTTTTATTTCCAGATCTCAATTATTTATCTTTACTACTTAGTCTTTTTTTTTTCTGGGCCCAATGCAATTTTCAAAGGGTAACACATTATATTGTTGGAAGTAAAATCTAGTGAGTTGTTGTCCTTTTACCTACGGACACACTTGTAGGTATAATACAAAAATGACTAGAACAATATTGAAAAACAGACCCAGGTTTCACTATTTAGACAATTTTTTCCGTAGAACTTATTCTAAACACAAGATTTGCTTTTATGACACATTGTGTACCTGAGAAATTTGGGTTAAGATTTCTGAAAGGCAGTAATTTAATCATAATCTTCATCATCACACATTTGTCAAGCAGCCTGGGACACAATAACATGTTTGTAGTTTTGTTTAAATTCAGCATCTGCCCACAAAGCTAACACCATAGCAACTCAGAAACACTGGTACATCTTTCCTAAGAGAGACTCTATCTTAAGAAACCTATTATAGTCCATCCCCATTACATTTAAGGTCTGACTAGTGCATCCTCTGAGCATTACAATTCTGTCCTGCTCTTTCTCCAGATGCCTCATTCTTTAACTCCTCCTAAACACCAAGTATATTTCTAACATGAACCTCTTGCCTTCATTCCATTCACATTTATAAATTTCTAAATGTCAAGCTGACTTTTTCATTTAATTTGGATTTGGGTGGGAGAAAAATTGAGGGTGATGACATGTTCTCAATCTTAAGACTTCCTACCTGGAATGTTTGGTGCCCAGAAGATTAGCAGCCAAGTCATACACTTGAAATTAAGAGGCTTTAATGTAGAAGTCTCACCAGAGCTGAGATATCGTTATTGTAACCTGGGGAAGACAGTCACCTAGTTGTGCTCTTGCCTTCTAGTCTGCTCTGGATCACTTATTAGCATGCTGCTCTTCCTCAAGAGAGCAGCCTACTTTCTCACTCTCCTTTCTTTTGTGAATCATCTTTTCAAATGCTGTATATTATTTCCAAGATAATCTGTTCTTTTTGATGTTAACCTTTCTAATAAGTGATTTTTGTAAAACCCAGGAAGAAATATTCCTCGTATCCTTTTTTCATTGTGATAGATTGTATATAACATAAATTTACCATTTAAATCAATTTTTAGGTGCACAGTTCAATGGCATTAAGTACATTCAGATTGTTGTGCAACCATCTCTGGAATTTTTTCATCTTCCCAAACAGAAGCTTTGCACCATTTAAAAAATAACTCCTCATTCCTTCCTCCCCCAGACCCTGGCAACCACCATTCTGCTTTCTGTCTCTATGAATTTGACTAGTCTAGGTACCTCATGTAAGTGAAATCACGCAATATTTGTACTTTTTGTGTCTGGCTTTTTTCACTTAGCACAATATCTTCAAAGTTCATCCATGTTGTAGCATGTATCAGAATCTCATTCATTTTTAAGGCTGAATAATATTCCACTGTGTGTATATTCCACATTTTTTTTCTCCATTCATCTGTCAATGGATATTTGGGCTGCTTCCACCTTTGACTATGGTGAATAATGCTGCTATGAGCATTAGTGTATAAATATATATTCAAGTCCTCGCTTTCAATTCTTTTGGAAATGTATCCAGATGTCACATTGTTGGATCATATGGTAATTCTATGTTTAATTTATTTAGGAACCACCATACTGTTTTCCACAGTGATCCATATCCTCTTTTCCCCCTATATTTTATGTAATTCTCTTGGCTTCCCTGCAAGGAACTTGTTTAAATTGTTTTCATTTATTCATTCTGTTTTGTCATTTTTCACTGCCACCAGTTTAATATTATTTGCTTGAGCATCAGCCGTCATCTGATGAAAAAGCATGTGATGATTTCCTCTCTCTCTCATCTAGCTTGAGCAACCTCATGTAACCTTAACCCGTTACCTTGGCCAACCAGTAGCTGTTATTCTCTTTTTGCATATTCATAAACTTATTATTATGAGAATGTGTTGGTATAGTAAAGGCTTAACTGAAAAGCAGAGGAACCTTAACTGACTTCCACAGGTCATTTAGAGAACTGGAGAAACTGGTTATAAAATCAAAATTTCTAAATTCCTAACTGAACACTTCCTACTGTGTCTCTAGATTTTTGTGTGCTTCAAGCCTCAAGAATTCATTCTAGAACTGCTGCATATCCTTAACTGGCTTATCCTCCTAATTCACTCTATTTTGACTCTTTATTTTGTTATGGAAGAGAGTTCATAATACATCAGGCAGATTGTTCCTCTCCCTATGATTTTAAGTTTCCAATATTGCCAATGAAATTTGATAAGCAACAGCAAATGACGCTATTCTATGAGCTATTTTCAAGATCAGAAGAAACACCAAAGGAAGTAAAAATCATAATTTTATACTTAAATGAGGTATATCATTATTTGAACCTTAAAAGTACTGAAAACTCACCAGAAAACGCAATAGCAAAGTTTAAAGGAAATGATAAGCTTACCCATATATTTATAATTTATATATTGTGGACTGTTATCTTTTGCTGCTTCTGTGTTATTAACCACATGTTTGTTGAGAAATAATGACATTGGATAGTATGTTCGCAGATTTAAAACTGAATTTCCTACAGAGCTACAGGATTTGTAGGTTTTATTGGTTCCTCATAGATGGTATCTATAAAATTTAAGTACTTTTCAGGGGTGGGTAAGCAAACATGTGCAAAAGTGTCTATATATATGATGGAGGGGAAGAGAGAGGTGGAAATGTTTTCAAACATGATTATAAAAGCAGAAAATTTTTAAAGCTTTTCATTTTTAGGTGTTAGAACACTTACTGGTGATATAGAACATACGTATATACATATATATACACACATGTATCTCTCTCATAAAATGCCCCCGAAATTCTTATTTCTTTTTTCTTAAAAAAAATTGTAGTAAATGGTTTATAGTTTGTATCTTGGTGTCCTAGTAACTCATAAGTGCTCTCTGGCAGTCTAATGCCGTATCCATCACAGATTGCTTCAATAAATAAGTCTTCCCCTTCTCCACAGCCATTTGTAACCACATACTAAATTTATTTTCAGATAGCAAAAGAAAAAAAAAATGGTCAAGTTGTTGATGCTCTCGTGTCTTTCTGTAGCAACTCAGCAAAATGAGGCTGGCCTTTTTTATGGTCACCATTTTTTAAGACATTGAGAGATTTTAGGCCAATTGAGAGCCACTTTGGGGAGAATCAGTTGGGTTGACTATGCAATTGAGTTGACTAAAATCACCTTATTCTTCACTTTGGTTCCACTTTTTGATTACATTGGGCTATGACTATAGACAGTTTGAACTTTATATCCAAGAAAAATTTTTAGCAACATACAAATCCACTAGAGGCTTCCAAACTTCAGTAGTATTTATCTGACAAGATGCTCTCAAACTGGTCACAAACTGGTCGGTTCAACCCTGGAATCAATCACAAATATGGTCCTTAGCTTTTTTTTTATTATCTATCTTGAGCCCTGCTTCATGGGCTCTGAAGGTATTTGAGTTTCCAAGACCTAATTTAGTGGGTATTTTAAATGATTTTAGATGTCCTTTGTGATAAAATATACCCACCTGCTCAGAAAAGACCCATAAAACAGAAAAAAAAAAAAGCAATTAGGTTCCTGTTGCCAAAGCTTTATTGTCCTATTTCTTGCCCTGGAGGAACTAGGGGAGAATCTCTGCCTCAAGGTCCAGGGATCCCTTCTCCAATGGCTCTTTTTTCCAACCCTGTCTTTACAGGTCCGTGCATACAATCAGAGATGATACTGGAGAAAACTGGTATGGGCACTGCTCATTCAGAATACGCATTACCGGAGCGTGAATGCTCCTCTGCTCGATACCAATGCACGTTGGCTGAACGTGAGCCCTTCAATTAATAATATTATAAACCACTTCGTGCTTTTAATGATTAGTATAAGGGAATCTTAGAGGACGAGAATACTGACAAGGCAGCAGATTGCAGATTCACACAGAACTTCATTTTAAGTTTATTTTAGGTTTACAGCTTTCAGCAGTCTGCCCAGGCTCTCCTGTGTCACATGCCACCTCCTCCTTCCCCCTAGCTGGTTCTTCCTATATTCTTAGCCCTTGGAGGTAGTTGGAAGTAATTTCAATTTATTTTTGCCTCACAATTTGCTTACTCTCTCTCTCTCTCTCAACAACTTTGTTACTTGGAAGTGGAAATTCATTTTTCATCTTGGGCTTCCTATCCACCTTTTGGATCCAGCTCTCCAATGCTTCTCTCTGGACTACATGTGTTTGAGGTCTCCGTCCCCAAATGTCCACAGCATTGGCTCATCCTATTTGCAGGACCAGAGTTCATTGATAGAGTCTGTCTCCCAAATTATCCTTTGTCTCCTTCCCTTTTGTCTCCTGCATCCTCTTGTTCTCCTCTAGGAGGTGTCAGTTATTCGTAGCGCACTTAGCAAGAGCAATCCACCTGTGCACTATATGAAGACGTTCCATTTAAGAGCTATAAAAACGTCTGGGCTTAGGTCTAACCAAGAAAATACTATGTTGGTGAAAGATACCCTGAACCCAGTTTGGGCTTTGTGTTCTCATGTGATTAATTGTTTGCTTTCAAGTTGTGGTGGGCTATATGTGACCCCTAAAAAGATGTCCACGTCTTAATCACCTGAAAATTGGACTATTACTTTATATGGCAGAAAAATGAATATTTCCTTATATGGCAATGATATGATTAAGTTAAGCATCTTGAGAGGAGGAGGTTATCCCATTTTAACCGGTTGAACCTAAATGCCATCATACATAGCTTATAAGAGAGAGAGAGTGATAGAGTTTAGGCCACAGAACACAAAGGAAAAGGCAACGTGAAGATGGCGGTAGAGACTGGAATCATGCTGCCATGAGCCAAGGAACACCAACAAATGTCAACAGCCAACCATTTTGTTGTAATTGCTGCGGTGGTCCTAGGAAATGAATATAATGCAGGTATTCCAGGGTCTCCCAAGGAAAAATGAATAGGCGTATATTTCCCAAGCATTTGGGGATTTTACAGAAATAGCCTCCTCAGACAACTAACCATGAACTGCTTAAGTGATTAATTAATCCATCACATATGTGTTGAGGACTCACTGGAAATGTCAAAGACGAGCAAACCAACAGACTGCGAGAAGCACACTATATAGCAAGACGGACTTGCAAACAAGCAAAGTCAGGTCCTGCCCAGGGAATTACAAGTACAGAAGGGGAGGTGTGAAATGGGGCTGTGGAATAATCTTTAAGGTCACAGAAAGTAGTCTGGAATTCATCCTTTAGACTATAGAACGGAAGTTATAGAGAGATTTTAAACAAAGAGGTTAAATTGAAAACTTTTTGTATGACAAACCTATGACTCTTTACCATTGAAATAGGATAGAACTTTCTGTTTCCTAGTAGCGTGAACAATACTACAGCCTCTCCTTGTTGCATTGTTTACCTGAATAATTTTGTCCCCAATTCCCCATCCATAGAAATTTTTCCTTTTCTCTGCATAATGGCATCCACATATGCTACAGCATTTGGCAACTGGATTATAATTCCATTCTCAGTGGATGACTCTGAATTTAGTTCTGGATAATGAGTATTTTTTTTACTTAAATTTATACCAAATTCTAACACGTGCTTTATGTTATGCATTTGAAAAATAGTTTAAATTCTCTAGATTTGCAGCATACTGCCTTGCGTGGAGTAGGGGTGAAGGAGTGAGAACGAGAATCTCGGGCAGGCTAGAACTTGCCTGTAGCTTTGTACAACAGCTTGTGCTTTTCTCTTTTAGGTGTGAGTAGTGTAGGGGAGGCAAAATAATTTTCCCTCTACCCTTTTGAGTTCTTGGCTGAGACCCCTGTAATAAAAGACAGATAAACAAAGGAAAAGCAAACAGAAGTTTATTAACCTGTAGACCTTATGTGTGCTTGGGAGATACCAGTGAAACCGAGAAACCCGAAGGGGTAGTTTTAGAAATTAAGCTTAAACCATCTTAATAAGGAAAGGGGAGGAGGACATAGACCTCTTAGGGGAGAGAAAGTTATTTTTAGTAAAGATGAGTGGACCCTTAGAAGAACAGATGGGCGGTATGATAGTTTGTGACAAAGTTTGTCTGGGTGGGGTGTTGACTTCCAGTCTCCTCTCCTGTGACAAAAGTCAATCTTTGCTGCTTGATGAAACTTCCGGGAGGGGATTGATGACAATTCAGTCCTTTTTGGAGGATCTGTCTTTTAGGCAGATAAGGGGAATTCAGAAACAGATTTTTCCCCTGCATTTGCTGTCACAAGTGTCACAAGTGATTTAAATACCAAAGTGGCATATTTTGGGGTGGCATGTTCTGAACTCCTACAGTCATATTTTGGGATGGTATGTTCAGCTACCCTGCGGCAGGAAAAAGCTGAGGTAATAAGGACAGAGTGCTGCCTCAGATATGTTTCTCTGAGTCCCCATCACCCCTCTGCCTGAGAGGTCTCTTTCCCCAAAGCCCTTGACCCTGCGCAGGTGCCCTGTGAGAATGTTCATAGCCTATGCCCTATAAAAAGTGTAGACAATATCTAGGATTGTATGAATTCCCATGTTGAAAAAGTAGTTCACTAATACTGAGCCATGTCAGGGATATGGATTTGTCAAAAGTACAAGTTAAAAATAAATAAGTTGGAAAGTGAATTAAGGTTCTCTCTAGTAGTATAGGGAGTGGAGGAAGTCTCAATTGTTTATAATTCCTAAATGCAAATGTCACTGCTCATTGAGATAAGCCTTTTATTCTGGAATGATTTATGATATATTTGTGCACATATAGTTAGAGAGTAAAATTCTCAAAGCTAAGATGTTAGTCAAAATGTCTCAAGGGCATATGTATGAAAAAGGTAAAACTGAATGTATTTACATAGCTTCTTGCCAAGAAAATGAAAATGTTTTAAGTAAATACTCTAGGAGCTGAGATTAGATGAGAATACTTGAGATGCTGGTGGCATTTGAATACTTCTTACTTGGCTCTGCTTTAGGAAATATAATACTCTGAAACATTCACTAGTGCATTTACCAGCCTTTTGGAGTCTTGAACATCAAGAAAAGGTGCCAACTGTGATCCTGAGAAGCTCAGCTTAAGCCTGGAGTTTATGTAAATAGCCTTTGTCCCAAAGATATATATATGACTTGAAAAAATAAAAAAACTCTGCCCATGGAAGTCTCTTTTCAAATGAGAGAAATTTAATCCTGGAGCCACAGAGTCCTGGCAGATTTCCCATATTCAAACAGAGTACATAGATATAATGTCACTTGCTTTTGTCAGCAATAGAGAGCTAGACTCTGGAAGGAAGATGCCAAAAGCCAGGGAAGCCTGCCATCTGGTGGGAATACAAAGTTACTACTAAAACACTTTGCTTTATCAAGTATTTGTTTACAATCTAACTTTTAAGGCAAGAGTAAAACGGTATTTTAAATCAAACACGACCTGTTTTAATTAATAACCACGTCTTTATTATTGTTTTGCAAGTGCCTTTAAGCTTTTTGTTCTATCGTTGTATCTTTTCTCTGACATAAAAAAAAAGGCTCTGACAAATATTTTTCTTGTATTCTATTTGTTCTTTCAGTTTTCCCTACTCGTCATTTTCTAGTTTTCAGGAACCAGAGTAAACCCTCTCATTACAATAAGGGGACTAATGTAATACACAACTCAGACTACATTAGGAGATTTAGAAGAATATAGAGGAATTAATACAATGGAAAGGAATACAAGGAATCTGAACATAGGTCTGAAAACCATGGGCCTTTAGCCTAGACTCTGATCTTGTTTGCATTTGAGGAACGTGTTTAATCCTCTTGTACTTGAGTTTCATTTAGCAGCTTTGGCTCCTCTAGTTTCTCCATCAGCTGAGTTTCAACTTGGCAGATGATAATGACAGATCACACACCTGTGTAGAGATTTTAATATATTTAAAGTGCTTATATGATCCTGGGGTTAGACTCTGGTGTCATAAAGCCCATATCAATAAATGCTCAGTTCTTAAATATCCCTTCTCATCAATTTTACTCTCTACCCTACTGAATTTCTCTCTTCAAAGTAAATGTGGGGTTGGGTTGAAGCATTTTCTACAGAGCTTCAAATGGTATGTATGAATCTGTGTGTATATGTATATATATATGTCAGCTATACTTCATATTCAATATTTTCTCAGTATGAATTTAAGATCTTTCCACTTAATGTACACATTATATATAATAAAATTAATTTCTTTTCAATACAAGACTTTAGAGATGCGTTACTAAAACACCAAAAAAGATGACATGTCTAAGCTTTTGGTTCTCTATTCAGGGAAAATTTCAGATGTAGATGGGAAAGATACCTGGGCCCAAACGTCCTTCTCTTCCTGCTTTATTCCCTATAATTAACCAAGAGCAAATGCCATGGTGGACAGTGAGCTTGCCCACACTGGAGGATCTGGTCTGTGTTATTGTCCTGCAACAGTTCCTTCAGAGGAGGTCCAGAGCTATGTGGCTGACTGTTCTGATTATTCCATTAGTGAAGAATGTATGTAGCATAGAGGATTAGTGCCCCAAATCTTCAACAAGCACACATGCTAGCTGATTTCCCTAGAGTTTCTTGGGAGAATCATTGATCATCACTAAACAAGTAAATCTCCATGTTCCACATCCTAGAGCAGGTGACAGAGTGGCCCGTGTGAGAAACAGTTTCATCACCCATTAATGCCTACAGTTCGGAGAAGCTGCCCTATTGACTGTCATTGAGGGTTTTCTGAGGCTGTCGGTATGCAAGGCAGATTGTTCCTGTCTACAGCGCAGGACCTCATGAACAGTGTCAGCTGGTTCAGAAGTTGTCTAGCTTGTTCTTCAAGATGCCTCTCATGACCCCCATGTTGACTTTGGAAACATCATGTAGCCTATATTTATTCATTTGCTCAGTCTTGTTACTAAATTGCGATCTCAGTCCCTTACGTTCTTCCCCACTCCCTGCAACTTTATCCAAACTGCAGCCTCTTGTGTAACTTCTGGAAAAGTACAGTCTGAAATTCTCCTCCTCTGAGACCACAGGAGGTCTAGTTGTATCATCCTAGCCTGGTAATAACCACCAACCTCAACTTTAGGCGGATGAGATGATTTAAGAAACTATCGCCTATTTTCTGAAATCCAGTATATTTTTTTTATGTGTCCTTACATTGTACATAAGTTTATTATGGTCTTGATCTCCAGCCAGGTCAAACTATTCTGGAAATTTTCAAGTATGTGCAAAAGTAGAGAGAATAGCATAATGAACCTTCAGGTATCCATCATCCAGCTTCATCAGCCGTCAACTCAAGACTAATTTTCTTTTACTTATGTCTCACATTCTTCAGTGCCACTGGTTATTTTTTGGGGGTTGGGAGGGAGACATCATTTCATTTCATTTCATCAGCAAGCGCTTCCTTAGCTACCTCTAAAAGGTAGCGTTTCTTCAAACAGTATAGTTGACACATCTGACAACATCAGCAATAATTCCTTAATATTATCAAATATCAAGTTAGGATTTAAATTTGCCTGTTTGTCTCATAAATATTATCTTACAGTTTGAATCAGGATCTAAATAAGGCACATACATTGCAACTGAATGATATTTTTTGAGGTCTCTTTTAATTTCTAGACTTTTTCCTATTTTTTCTCAATTTATTGGAGAAAGTAGATTTGCTCTATAGCATGAATTCCCACAGCATAAATTTTTACCTATTGTATTCCTGTGGCTGCAAGTGAACAGAGGTAGAAATGGTTTTTCTTTTGCCAGTTTCACGGAGCAACTTGTATAAAAACTGGAATTAACTGTGATGTTTTTGTGACCTTATTTTCCAAACACCTTCCCTATTTCTAGATTCTTTGTACTTCTCATAGGATTTCTGTATATCAGTTTCTTTCCTAGTGTGCCACATCCCATATAGTCTAGATGCCATGTATTCTAGATGTCCTATAATCTAGATGCCATATGTTCCAGATGCCATATATTCTAGATATCATATATTTTAGGATTGTTTTGCCTGTGAGTGCGCTTCCTTTGGGGATGTTCTTCTGACTTGTTTTTCTGTTGGTTTGTGGTTAAATCTTGAACCTTGATAAATTCAGATTTGACTTTTTGGAAGGACTACTCTATAAAGACAGCTGTGTATTTTCCATCAGGAAATACATAACATCTGGTTGTTTTTTTGTTTTTCTTTTTTGATGAATTCAGCAGCTGTTGATGGTCATTATTAGCTCAAATTATAGGGCAGTTCTGGCCACTGGATCTTGTTTTCGGTTTCCAGAGATTGAGTATCTCTGAGACTGGAACCCTGCTATGTACCCTGCCAAGAGTACACAGTGGCACCCTTGATTTCAGAGCATGGTAAATCTGCTATTCTGCAGATTTGATGAGCCTGATTGAGTTGTTTGAAAATTGTATTTTCTAGTTTAAACAAAATCAACTTTTACAAAACAGACAGGTATTTTAAAAAATTACAAAAATAACCCCATTGATTAAAGGTTCAACTACTAAAGACACCATTAAGAGAGCAAAAAGGCAAGCTACGGAGTGGGGGAGTTTATTTGCAAAACAGATAAGGGATACTAAAAAGAATTTGTATTTACAATATATAAAGAACTTTTACCAGTCAATGACAAAACTACTGACAGCACAATAGAGAAAATGGGCAAAACACTTGAATAGTTACTTCACAGGACCAATATAGCATTGAAAAGCTATTTAGTCTTATTAGTCATCTTGGAAATGTAAATTAAAACCACAATGAGATAATAGTATAAAATCACAGAATGGTTAAATAAAAAGACTGACAGTACCAGGTCCTGGCAAGAATACAGAGAAACTGGAACTTCATATACTCCTGGTGAGAGTAATTCTGGGATACCATTTTGCAGGATCTTTAAAGCTGGGCATACACATACCCTATGACCCAAGAACTACATGTCTATGGAAGGGTACGCATGTGTGCACCCAAAAGAAATGTGCATACGTGTCAGCAAAAGACATGTGTAAGAATATTCACGACAGGATTATTTGTAATAGCTAAAAATTGGAAACACCTCAAATGTTCTTCAATAATAGATTAGAATAATAAATTTTGGTATTCAGACAATAGAATACTCAAGAAGTTATGGATAAAAAGAAAGAAACCAAACACAAAAGAGAATACACTCTATGTTTCAAAGAATGTAAAGTTTCCAAACTAGAAAGAAAACTATTGTAGGACATTAGAAGTCAGGGTCGTGGTCAGCTTTGGGAAGAGGAATTGGAAATGTGACTGAGTTGAGGAAGCTGTAGAGAGGCTATTGACATTCTATTTCCGGATCCGAGTAGTAGTTACACAGGTGCATCCAGTTCCTATCCAGTCATTGAGCTGTCCTTATTATTTGTGCATTTTTCTGAAAGCATTATATACTTCAGTAAAAAAAACTATTAAAATGTTGTACTTATAGTGTAGGCAAAAAAAAGAGTAGAACTGGTAGTTTTCACACTTATGTTTCTCCATCAGCCACATTAAGGGAAAAAAACCAGAAAATGAACTAGTAATACCCATCAAGATGTCAGCCAAAAAGTTGAAATTATCAAGAAGATTGAAATGAAGATTTACAAACACTCTAAGTGACAACAAACCATCATATTTTATGCTGTGTTGTGTGACATTAGCCACTGAGAAAATGAAACTGTGGGGATTAACAATGTATTTTAAAACGAAGCAATAAGAATATAAAGACAATTGTCTATAATTTTTCAGTGCTGTTTATAATTATGTTATAGTCAATCATGTACTTCATTACATTTAATATTCATTAAAATTAACATTAACCTTTTGAGTTTTTTTAATAGTGGTGAAGAAAAAACTACGTATTATAGAGTAAACCAGTTCTTGCTAAAAATGGCTAAAGTAATACAAAGAAATGATATGGTGACAAAACCATTTCCTTTTCTGAAAATACTCTTGGGCGATGCTTAGAAAAAAATGCTGAAGATTTCAATAAGCTAATCATGTAACAGGCATAGAATAGGGCCTGACACTTAGTAAGCACAAAATAAATGTTACCTGTTATTATCACTTGTGTGAACAAATGACTCAGTGAGGAAGATTTTCTACAAAGTTGCATGAGAATTCAGTTTTTTCCTGACATATATGTTTATTATATTTGCTAGATTATGCTTCAATAATGAACTCCATGGAGTACTTTTTAAATGTGTCAGAGAAGCCATTATTCTATTCCTTAGTGAATTCTTAGTGAACGCGCTGCTTTATGGATGAGCTGAGCACACCTACCGAGAGAGCTGCTACATTGCCCAGAATTTTTAAAGTGATTGTAAAGGAAAGTTAGAGAAATGAATCCACATATGAAATGTATTCCCACTGTCACTGTAGGCACTGTACCGAAGGAGAGAAATTTACAAAGTCCTGCAAGATGCTTTGAATATGGTTAATTTATGGAAATGAAAGTAAGTAATATAGAGATCCTCATGACCCTTTGTGAGATGGGGGGATGATTATGGCATTCTTTTTATTTTATTATTTTTGAGGAAGATCAGCCCTAAGCTAACTGCTGCCAATCCTCTTCTTTTTGCTGAGGAAGACTGGCCCTGAGCTAACATCCGTGCCCATCTTCTTCTGCTTTACATGTGGAATGCCTACCACAGTGTGGCTTGCCAAGTGGTGCCATGTCTGCACCCAGGATCTGAACCCTCGAACCCTGGGCCACCAAAGCGGAACGTGCGAACTTAACTTCTGTGCCACTGGGCAAGCCCGATTATGGCATTCTTTTGTACCATATAAAGACTTGCAGATTATCTTGTGGCAAACAATATATTCCAAACTTAAAGATATATTAATAGTAAGATTTATTTTACAAAAAGGTGAGCATTCAAATGTGCCTACATAATCCACGATTCTGGATGCCTCTCAGTAGTCTGTTACTGAAAGGAAGACCTGTACACACATTTGAGCTGGCACTTCAATTAAAAGGAGAAGAAAATAACTATAATGAAAGAGGTATCCTATATAGGACATTTTGGAAATGGATTGTTTTGAAATGTGCTTTCATTCCTGAAAACAGTGTGCAACCAACTTATAAAACCTCTCATCTTGGAAACTTCAAAAACTTGGAAACAAAATTTCTAAACATTTATAAAATCTTCCAGAGAATTTCAGTGGGTTTTAAACCCAATAGTTACAACATTAATTAATTAGTTATCACCTCAAATCTGTGTAGTTTTCGAAAACAATTTGCCATCAGGGAAGATGGGGTATTATTAGCCAATTTCAACATTACCTTTGAAAAATTAGTAGACGTTGTTGAAAAATATGCATCCTGACTTAGTGAAAGCAATTAACAATGTACTTTTTCATTTGGATTCATATATCTTTGTGAAGCATCGTTTTTAGTGGTGACAACTACTAAAACTCGGTATATAAATTGACTGAATTATGAAGCAGGAAATTGAATTACTGTATCACAAAGTATTACGTTAAGATTTAAAAAATAATGAAAACTATTCAACCGTTTTTCTCAATATTGTCAATAAATGAAAAAAATTTTTTAAAATATTTTTGCTTCAACTTTATTATTTTAAAGTTTCTACCTTGAGTTTGTTTTATAATGCACATGATATATTAGTAGAGTCAATGTATATAACTACATATGTGTTAGTAGAATATAGATATAATTTTATGTGTATATACATGTATCACATTTATGTTTTACGCTTAAAATTTTTATTGTTAAGAACACACAATCAGAATGGCTTAGAGATCACTGATTTAGAGATTGGGAGGAAAGAGAAAAGAAGCAAAAGAGATGAGTGAATGAGGATCTAAGAGAAAAAAGAATGATGAGAGGACAGTGTTACTGGAGACTGAGAGGAAGCATTTTTAAAAAAATGATGAGGTGGTTAACAGAGTTATGTGCAGCAGAAAGCTCAGGAACCACAGGGTCTGAGAAAAGGCCATGGGATTTATGACTGGTGATTAGCAAGTTATTGGTGGAAATATTTTTAGTCAAGTGGTAGGAACAGAAACCAAATTCCATGCAGTAAATACTCAGATAATAACTGAGTGGGAGGGAAGGAAAAGGAGCAGTAAGAATAGATTTATCTTACTCAAGTTCGACAGAAAATGAACAAGGCAGTGGAGAGGCAGAGTCAGAGAATACACTAGAAGCAAGTAGAATAATTAATTAAGTCAAGGGGAAGTGGGAGAGAAAGTGTCACAGTCCAAGGAAGAGGTACTTATTTTAGAAGGAGGATGGGATACTTTGTAAGTCAGTGAGAAAGAGGAGCCATCAAGTGTATTTCTAAGAAAAGACAAGGAAAGCTGTGGGAATGGATTCCAGATGGCCATGATCTCAATGAATTAAGTGATTAAATAACTTGCTAAGATTGAGGAATGCCAGGTTGCAATTGTGAGCTTGATAAAGGAGGAAGAGATTTGAAATCTCCTTTATGAACCCCTCACTGAAACCAAAGTTGAGATTCTCAGGTAACTGAGCAACACTGAGGACCCGGATGTCACCAGACAAAATGAATTTATGCCATAGACAAATAGGAAAATTACAAGATTTTTTTTTTTTCACCAGCACTGAACTATCTTTGGGGATGAAAGAGCAGAAAGTGATTTTTAGGGATTGGCGAATAGAGTAGAATGGAAAGTGAGGACCTTATAACCACAGTGAGAGAACTGTTAACAAGCAGATATTGAGAACCCCGTGGGTTGGAAAAACAAGTGAGCAAGATGATTCTGATAGGCAGAAGTGAATTGACTGAGAAGGAAGAATAGTGTTAAGTAAGTGTGAGCTGAGAAGAGACTGCTAGAATCCAAGATCTTGATGATGGAGAAATTCTGAGGGACAATCAGGTCCAAATTCTGATTGTACTTACAAAAGGCTAAAAAAGAGCAGAAGAAAGTGTTCAATGGGTGTGAACATTAAGGTCCTCTGATGTCATGTTGGTAGAGGGATAGCAAAGAGGAGGACCTGAGCCGAAGAGGGCATTATGAGCAAAGTGGGGAAGGATTCTGGATATGACTGAAAGGTCATACCTGGATTCTATAGAAATTTAGAGAAGGTGTTGGATGGCAGTGCCGGACAATACTTTATAAAGGGAAAGAGGAATAGGGTGTGAGAATAGGAAGAGGTGAGAAGGGCAGCCTTCATGGGAAAGGGTTTCAAAGAAAGGTCATTCGTCTTGAGATGAGGTGACCTGTGTGAAGCACCCTTCAAGGACCATATCCTATGCAGGGCACTTCACAATAGCACCAACTTTTTGCATTTTAGCAACACTTTGGTGGCAAGCACACCATTTAAAATTTCACATGATGTGAATGCTTAAAGAAACAGTGAGATGAATTATACTTATCAAAATTGTTTCTAGCTCAAATAATAATACAGCAATGTTTTAAATCAGGTTGCCAGGATGCACTCTTTTCAACCACTCACGTGAAATGCTGTGTTTTAATACCGAGAAGGTTAGAATGATTTGAAATGTAATTTTTAAGAAATGAATTTAGAATACTTTTCCTAGATACAGAACCATTATATGGTACACTGCGGTTCCCATCTGCCGTGTGCAGCAAGCCTTGCTCTGCTGGACGCTTTTCAAATGCTATTCATATGTCCACTGATTCAAAACTAATTTCACCAAAAATTAATCTAAACAAAAAATGTGTCACATAGTTTATTCTACTGTAATTTCTGTTTCTCTAATTCAAAGTAAGATTAATTTTCCTGCCCTTTGGCCACAAAATACCCTCACAGAGTCTAAGAGTTATCGTTTTCCAATTATATAGGAGTTATGACAGTTATAACAATAATCATGTGAATTAATAATTGTAAAGTTTGCAGGAAGGCAAAATAAAGAGAAAGAGGAAAATTTATTTATACACAAAGAGCTATTCCAGTGCTCGTGATATCAACATTGCAGTAAGCTGACCTTGGTATTTTGTAGGGGAGGAGCTTGTCACGGCAGCTCTAAAATAGCCAACCCTTTTGCATACATGTCCATTATTAGGAGTGATGGGCTGACATCTTTGATGGTGGCTGGACTTCTCATTTATCTTCTCAAGAATAACTAATGAACAGATTAGCTATCTCTTCTGACCTCATTTTAAAATAAAGATGTGTTGGTTAAGCATTGCTTCAAGCATCCATTTCGTTTTTTGGCTAAATTCATAGAAGATTAGAGTAGCAGGAAACAGATTGAACTGAGCTCGACAGAGGGTGGGAAGAGGTTCTCCACCATGAGTACTCTGGAGGACAATTCTTAAGCTTGTTTCCATCAAACAAAGAGTGTGAGTATATTGAGTTCTTCCTGCATCCAGGACCTAGGGTTTGGTTTTTCCCAAGAGGGTGGTCAAATCAGCATCAAATCTGGATGGTGGGACTTCTAGATGTCAAATTGTCTAGTTCTCAGTTTTCAGCAGAGAAAACAGAGGAGGATGCAACTGAAATACATGAGTACTTATAATATCTTCCTTTAATACAGAATATCTTCTGGAAACATGTCTTTGAAAGCAAAGGTTTAAAGTAGTCTTAATAGTAAATGAAGGATTTCCTTCGCAGAGAACATGGTATGGTCTTTGATATATGATGCATGATAAGGTCTCTAATCATAATTCCAGCAGGGATAGCTTTTCTGGGATCTGGTCCTAGCAAGTCCAGCAGGGAGAGGAGGACCTTGAAGGGCTGAGATGGAAGGCTGTCGTCTCTTATCAGGTCAACCAGGGAAGCAGATACAGGCAGCTTTCTTTTCCATGGGCCACAGGCATGCACCTGTGACTGCTGCTGAGGCCCCCTTCCAGCTCAGAGCCCAGCCAGCATAGTCCCATTTAAAGAAGAAAGTATGCATGGTTGAGAGGGGAAGAGCATGAGCTGAGGAGGGTAAGTGATGCCAGCAAAGAGTCTCACTTGGGAGGGTCAAAGCCTGAAGCCCTGGGAGAGGAGGGAGAGATGGAAATGGCCTTGTGATGAGCAAATGAAATGAGGCCAGTCAACCACAGTTCTGGGCAACCCCCTGCAAATAACCCAAGGCTGCAAGGGACAGGAAACTTGTCAAAGATGGTTTGTCTTTGGGATTGGGGAGAACAAGCTCAAAAGCATTCTCTTTCAACAGGTATAAAGAACATATTCTGGACAGAAAAGGCAGCTTATTAGCATAGATGGATAACTGTTTGAAACCTCAGATTATCGTCTGAGAAGACTTTTTATATGGATGATTACCTTTAGATTATTTTTCAGTTTATATTCTTGCTTATGCAAGCCTTATTTGCCCTTGGGGAGAAGAGACACAAGTGAATATAATCATGAACTGGGAATCTCAATGAATTGTTTGGAAAAGGATGGTTTTTACCCAACAACATGGCCATAGGTATGAGATGAAAGATAGATTTGAAGAAATCTCTCAATTTTTTTCATGGACATCTGGGTTAACTTTTGGGGGTAATGTTTATTTGTTCCTTTCTTTATTCATAAGAAAAACATTCAGTACCTTGTAATTGGATCATTGCCTTCAGCAGGAACACTAAAAGCAGCATGCAAACTACAAGCCAAGAACAACATGAAAAATAATTTAATAGTCATTTTACATTAGCAGACAGAATCCTAATGACTCATTTCTAATGACAAGTTAAACGGAAATTACGCAAAATAAACAGGATTTATTTTTGTAGTATAACTATAGAGTGATCACAAAGAGCTGATGCATGCAAGTTCAAACTTACCTGTGTTCCTCTTTATTCTTTGCACACATTTTATTTTTCTCATTTTCCTCTGGACCTGATCTTCGGGTTGAAGGCTTGACATCGTTGAAATGCTTACAGAGAGTTTTATTTCTTCCATTATTGTCAGGCCACAATCCCATGCCTCGGGAATACGGGACCACAGAGTATACATACTCAGTTCTCTAGTTCTCACTTTCCCTGACATCACCATTGTTTACTTTATAATTTCCATAGATAGTGACCAACCCAACTTGAATCAAAGAGATATATTATGGAATACTATATAACTATATAAGTATTCGCAATGATTGCAGCGACGAGTTTATTGAAGGCACAGTAGAAAAGAAGAAAGAGAAAGAGAGGGAAAGGAGAGAGAGAGGGATGTGTTTAATGGAGGCAATTGGGTAGTGAAGAATGGAGCATTGTGAGAATTTTATTGTAGCAGAAAATCAATACCTGGGGATGGTTTGGTGACCCAAGGAACTGGAGGGAGGGGCTAAGTAAATGAGACTGAGAGAATGTGACAGGGTCAGTAGCTTAAGAGACATTTATCTCCCTTTACCTTAGGACAAGGGTACAAGGGCCTGCCTATAATAAATAAAGCAAAGGAGATGTTGGAAAACTTGAGAAGGCTTGACTAGAGGAGGAGATTGCCTCCAGTAAAGTGGATTCTTAATTATTGAAATGAATATGCTAAAATGTCCAGTCTGCCAGAGATTTGCATTAAGGAGCCCTGGGCCTTTGCAATACTTGACTCCTGATCAAGCAGTCATTTTCTCTCCTCGGTGTTTCATGTTAAAGGTTTCAGATCTAAGGATTTTAGTTAAATTCTCCATTTCCTCTTTAAAGTATGGGATATAATATAAAGCATAATTTGCATAAACTTCCTATATTTCCCCCTCAATGTTCTAACATTATCAGTTGAATTTGTTTTGAAAAAACAAGAAGCTACATCCCCCGTTTAATCTAGTTTATTGCTCAGTACTGAGAAATTGTGACTTAAAACTCATCTAAATAACATGAATAATATTTTCCAAAAGTATGTAGTTCAAAATCCTGAAGTCCTTAGATGCTAGCTGAATCTGCTTCTTTCCGAAGCTATGTGGTAATACAATAATGACAATAAATTTAAAAATTCACACTGAGTGATGGACTTAGGTTTTTGTGTGCTGTGGATGGGTCAACTCTAAACAAGTGTAGTGATTTAGTTCTAGGTAATACCAACATTCAAACTCTGATCTTTTGAGTTGTTCCTGGTAGCATCACCAGGATCCTATATTTTACCATTGGGAGAGGAATTTGAGAATTATCTACAAATGACTTTATACACTCTATTTCAATTCTCTGTTTAAACAATTTAAGAAATTGTGTTTGAACAATTTAGAGTCTGAAACAACGTCATATTTATATTTGTATTCTCACACTACACCCAGTATCTGGGATACTATAGATAAATGACTGTTAGATGTAGCAGTTATTTATCACCACATGAGGCTGCATACTCACCAGGAAAACTTAATGGCATATGGTCAAAACCACATTTATTTAGTTCATGAGGCTGTAAGATTCAGTTGACCTGAGTCAGTTTCAGTCAATGAAGGCTGGGTTCACCCAAATGTCTGGAGTTCCACTGCCTGTTGGTTGTCTCAATTCAGATGGCTGGGGTAACCTGAATCTGATCTTTTTCCTGCTCAGCCTCCAGCAGGCTGGTCTAGGTATGTTGTTATGGCATAGTGGGAGGGCAAGAATGAGAAAAAAACAACTGTGCAAGCATCTTTCAAGTCTCTGTGTCACAGGTGCCAACATCCTGTTGGTCCAGAAGAAGCCACATGGACAAGTCAAAAGTCAGAGTAGGAGGGTACTGCAACACTATATGGGAAGAACATGGATACAAAAGGGGTTGAAGAATTGGGGCCACCAGAGCAACCATTCCACCACACTGAAAGAGGAAGTGAACAAACGGATCACAGAGTGGCATGAAGAGCACTGGACTAAGGGCCAGGAGATATATTACTGAGGCTTGGCCCTGTGCATTTTGTTAATTTGGGTAAATTATTTAGTCTTGCTGGACCTGAATTTCGCTATTGCCTTTTTCCAAGCTTTAAAGACTTTGATCCAAGCTTTTAATGAATGTAATGCTATACACAATCTGTAGAAGGAACTTAAAGAA
Source organism: Equus quagga (assembly GCF_021613505.1). Classification (NCBI taxonomy): domain Eukaryota; kingdom Metazoa; phylum Chordata; class Mammalia; order Perissodactyla; family Equidae; genus Equus; species Equus quagga. Next base: position 9,288,811 of record NC_060277.1, read on the forward strand.
AATTGTTTACTCTAGTATCCTTTAGTGAACCAAAAGGACTAATGTATATGCCCAAATCTGACTGGCTAATTTTGACTGTATGAATCTTTGAATAATTTATAATCATGCTCAAACTGAAGAACTTCTAGTTTGAATATGAGTACGAAGCAAAGGGCTGAAAATTCAATTTCTATTTAGGTCTTTAGTTTTTACTCCTATCTTATGATTCTTTTGAAGAATATAATATGTCAGTATAGTATCAACCACTATGACATCTCTTATATGTGAGATGAGTTTTAGAATCTCTTGATGTTATGCCTTAATAATTCATTGTTGTAATGAATTGTTATTCTTAAATTGACTAGAGGAGCTTTCCCAAGTTTACATAATGCTGATTAAAGTGTAGGTTATTTTAAAGTAGATGTTATGATTTGTTTTATATAAAGAGTACAGATAGTACAGATGTGAAACCTGCTCTTCATTATACAATATGTAGTTATATGATATATAATAAAGTGCTGGATTATTTAACTATAAGAATAAAAACTGAGTGAAAATGTTCTAAATGGAAAATATATTATTAGCTTCACATGAAAAAAGTAATATACACAAGTAGTCTTTGAAGATGATTTTCTGAGGTGACTTCATATTTTAGTCACTTAGATTACCTCAAAAATTCTGCAACTAATTTACCAAAATATATTGATGAAAATATAATTTGGAACTCACTTTGACATGGAGCATGTTCTGTTTCAGATTTATATAAATAATTTACCACATGATAAATGTTCATCCTTTTCATTATCTCTGGAAAGCATTTATTTTGGACTGATAATTTGTGTGTGAAATGAATCACTCTGGCCCATGTCATTTCAGAGTCTCCATGTAGACATATCCAAGAAACCGCACTCAAATCAGCCTGGCCTGGATTCAAAAGCTCCAGTTGGTTTTCAAAATGATTTGGCTGTTTTGGAGAAAGAGAGAAGCAAGAGTGGGCCAACTGCAGTCACAGGCACCAATGCAACCACAGGTCAGTTCAGCCACCGGGATTGGTTTCAACTGCCTACATGACGAATGCATGGTGTGCAGATTCTTACTACCACTTTGTCTGGAATATGTGGCTCAGTCAAAGTGACCACCCTGCCTGCAAATCTCATTGAAATGTTGTTTTCAGTGTAGCATAATAGTGAACATTCACAATAATGATAGATCTGTTCATTGTTTGCTGTTATTAGATTTTTCTCCTCATTTATGATTTTCATGGCCAAGCAAGTGTATTTTAAGACTGCTTGTGTTATCATGATAATATTTTGAAATTTTTGCTAGAATTAACTAGAAGGATTAATGGCTTGAGAAGATGTTAAAATAATTGAGATGTTTTTAATGTAAAGAATTGTTGAATATTTAATCTAAGCAGACCTGAGTGATGATAGTTTACTTTGTAGAGATGGTGATCTGATATTTTTCATCTCTACTGGAAGCAAAGCAAGAGCAAATGGGCTTGTGGAGAAGTTGACAGCATTCAATTAAGCGACCCAGACTGACTTCCATATTGTGGAAATGTAGGATGAGTTAGCAAGGGAAATGAGAATTTTCTTTCTTGGCAATATTTTAGACACACGGAACAGCTCAGTTTCTGTTACAATTTATCTTTGAAACTTCACATTTCGTTTGTAGGAAAATTGAAACTGTAATTATTCTCAAGCATACGGTTTGTGCCTTTCCCCTCCTTATTCAGTTTAGTAGCCAGCACTTTTTTCCTCCAAGGGCATGAAAATGTCAAAATATGAGATACAAAGTCTCTGAAGTGTTTCTGCTGAAACTCTGTCTGTACATCTGGGTTCTTTCATGTAGTTAGCTTACTGGCTTCTGACACTCCTATAAAAAATATCCCATAGAGCTTTTCTTATTACCTTTTCATTGACTTTCTCTGAGTGATAAAAATGAAATTCTGTAAAGGGCTTTGAAAACCATGCATATTGCAGTTCCTCCAAATTTCAAATACTAATCAAGTGTGACTATAAAAGAAGCAACTACTACAGTGAAAACTGTTGCAGCATGTTGCGTCTCAAGCTATTATTAATTCATTGGAAACAATTTTTTTTCCTTAAGGTTATACGTTCTAAAAAGTACCAGGTAATGCAGTTACTGAGATCAAAGTTTTTGTTTCAATCATAGGAAAACTTGTTATCTGATCTACCCCTGTGTGTGCATCTTCCTGGGATGGTATGTGACATCCCCAGCCTTGCACCCTGAATGAATACTGCAGAGTATGTTACAGACCAGGGCAGCACCTGCTTTAGCATATTGCCTGTAAGTGATGGTTTAAAAAAAAAGGGGGACCCGGAATTAAAGTAGTGGTTCTAGGCAAGCGAGATTTTCTAACTTTATTCAAGAGAAGAAAATAAAATCTCCTTATTTAGATTAAGTTAATATCAACATACATTTCTTTAGAAATTATTTAGTATGCTCCTCTGGGCAATATTTCATTTGCTTTCCCAATTTGTAGTAAATCACAGAGTCTGTCTTCATTATGAATTAGAGTTGCATGACAATCCTTAAGTAAAAATACGAAGTTAAGTATAGCTGAAATATAATTCTTCAAACCTCACTTTTATCTTGTCTACTGTAGTATATGTTTCTTCATTTGAAAAAAAAAAAACTCAGTGGATCTCCACTTAACCTTGACCATGCTTGACATGGATATAGCTCCTCTCTGAATATTCGATGACCACCTTGGAGTTCAGGATGGGCAAATGATACCCTTTCTGAGCTTTCTCCTCTTTTGAATGCTTAGACTCGAACGAGTCACTTCCCAAATTCACTTTGGGTGAGAGTGGCGGCTTTAGAGTCATTGTAGTGTATCACAGACAGAAGCAAAAGCAAGAACGAAAACTTTGTTAAGACGGGGGTGCTGCTTTTCTAGTCTTGTCCTTCTGGACACCCAGATCTTATTCTTTCAGTTAGATGAAGGGCAACTATTTTAAATACGTATCTAATAATTATGCTAAAGGGAATTCTTTATTTTGGAATTCAATGTAAACAACTAGAAGGTTCGCCGTGAATGGCTGAACGCATGTAGTATGATGAGAGTTTTCTCTCTTGAGGCCAGGAGTATAGCCAACTATACCTCAGAATCAGTACTGTCAGCCCCACTTCCTCTTCACTAAGAAACTGATGGAAATGTCCCACCAGATCTCATGGATGACCTTCTCTGTGTCCTTGGTTCCCTCTGTTTGCCCCACAAGTCCCATGTCTTATTTTAGGAACATTGTTTTTGAGTCTGCATGATATTTTGTCCATAAATTACTGAAAGAACAGTTCTCTGAAAGGATGATTAAGTGGTTAACCTCTGGAGTCTGACCTCAGACTGCTGGGTTTAAATCTTGGCCTCCCACTTGCTGGCTGTGTACCATGAGCAATTTGTTAACCTCTCTATCTTTTTATTTGTAAAATTGAGTTAATAATAGCACTATACTGTAGGCCATTTTGAAGAATATTTTAAATAAAATAGGTTAAAGTTAGTATAGTACATAATAAATCCCAATTGAATCATAGCTACTATAATTAACTTCTACATCTCTATGAGTTGATTGCTAAGGAAAACTTTGCTTCCTGACAGTACGTTGTGCCAAGCGCTGGCTGTGCGCACCTGACTCTTGCAGTCTCTGAGTTTCTGTCTGCACTTTTTTCCTATAAGAACTGTATCCTCTTGGGAATTTCATGGCCTCTATGAGTCCCATGGTTGTGGGAGGTATTAGAAACCCTCTTTGGAGACGAGTCACTGGCTCCTCTGAGTCCAAAAGTCACTGCAATTGTGCAGAGACGTGGAAGCCCTGCCCTTCTCTAGTGGCCCTCATCCCTGTCTTACCTTAGCTGCGGTAGCTCAGGAGGAGCACAGGGCTTCACTGTTTAATCAGTTTAAGAGCTATTTTTGGCAGATGACGTGTTCAGTGCAAATGTTTGTTTTAAGCTATTTGTTGCACGTCCAGTCCCCAGGGTGGACTTGCACAGGGAGGGTTTACTGGGAAGTGCTCTCAGGAGCAACACATAAGGCAGAGGAACCAAACACGTCTGGGCAGAGGGAGGAGTTGAATCATAATGCAGTCCCAACCCAGACCTCCGCTGGCCTCACAGGGAGCGCTGGAGCTGGCGTGGCTCTTCAGAGTTGTCCTGTATTGGGGTGAGGGGGCCAGGCTTTTATAGCCTTGCATCAATTAATCATTGATGCAGCTGCCCTGAGAAGGAGGAGTGACTGTGGGCAAGGTGGCTTCCTTCAGCCAAGGGCAAAGTCATTTGGTATCAGAGGATCATCATTTAGTTGTGAGAAGGATGTGGTTATTATGTAGGTCGCTCATTAATTGCAGTGATTGCTTCTGGTGATCTGACTGGCTAAATAGGAGGCTGGTTTCTTTTTCCCTCTTTATGTGTCTCTTTAAAAACTACAATCTTTGCCAGGACAGATAATCTTTTAAAATATGCCTGTTGGATTTTGCCCTACGTAAGTGTTCTCTACTGAGCAAATTTTGTACTCTCCTGATCAACCTTCTTGGATGGAATTTCCTTTCACCAGAAAGCTTCAACTATGTTCTTCTAATTATCCCTACATCTTTAGAGTGACCCCATGCCATGACTCATCCTTCATGGATTAGACTTGTCAAGCAATGAGATGAACCCTGGGCCTGAAAACAAAATACAGATACCCTAAGATCTAGTTCCAGCTATGCACGACCTGGATGTGTAGCCTTTCACAAGCCTTTTCATTTTTTCTGAGTCATACTTGTCTCACCAAAATAGCGAGCGTGCGAGGTGAACTTTATGCTCTGAAAATTCTGAAAGCATGTGGTTCTATGGCCTAGTCTGATATCGTAGAGTGATACGGCTGTTGCTCATCTCTAAGTAAGACTCACATGGAAATGATTCACCACATCTAAGAACTTACTTACTGTGGTAAATTAAACAGAAGAGAGGAAACAAGCTCTATGGGAAAACTTTTCACTGTGGTCAAGGTGGAAGCTAGAAATAAAGAATGCATCTATAAGAAGATAAAGAAGTCTTTCTATTGAGTTTTAATTTAATCTGAATGTTTAACCTAAACTTCAGATTTTACTTGTATGATGGGAAACCAAACATAAGTCAGTTCCCTATCAGGACTATTTTGAAAGTGGGGATTCTATATTAAAACTTTGTCTGAATGACTGAGTATATCGAGAGGTAGGTACTTTGGATATCATAAAATATATTCTTGTTTCTCAATTTTAATAAAGAAACACTTCAATAATTCAGCGTTATTCTTTCTTTCTTTTTTTTTCTATTTGGTGAGGACAATCGGCGCTGAGCTAACATCTGTGCCAATCTTCCCGTATTTTATATATGGGATGCTACCATGGCATGGCTTGATGAGTGGTGTTTAGGTCCACACCCAAGGTCTGAACCTGCGAACTCTGTGCTGCTGAAGCAGAACGCACAAACTTCACCACTACACCACCAGGCCGGCCCTCAGTGTTATTCTAAGCAGTGTGTAATGCTAAGCTCAATGATTACTTTTACTCCAAAGACTAGAAAGCCTGTTATTTAAAAGAGTGGATAATTTCAAACTGGTGATCTGAAATCTGGTACATCTTTTATCCTTCTATTTAACATCGATATGGCTTTTTCGTAACATAAACAAAATAATGACGCTAGTAGAACTTCCTTTACATTTCCAGGGGATATTATCACAGTCTGGAAATACTGACAGCCTGAAGTCAAATGTTATAAGATTGCACTTCATTTTATAGCTACCTGCTTTCCTCTTCTCAGGAGGTTTACATGTTTAAGAATATTCTGGAAGGAGAACGGCAGTCACTTCATTCTTTGAAAAATTCTGAAATATCATTTCCTATTAGGCAGTCGTGTGAGTACTGACAGCCTTGCCCCACTTCTTCCCTAGAGATTAATTTATTTCCTGCAGTGCTTGCTCTTCACGGAAAATCTGACTCGTCAGCCTTCACCAATGGGAGATCTCATTAGCAGAATGTTAATTATAAAAGCAAAACCATACACCATATTGAAAAGGAAAACAGTTCTCTAGGCAAAGCAATCTTTTCTTTTTTTTGTTTCCCTCCATTCTCTCCTCAATCCGTGGCTGGACAGGAAGAGTAACCACTGGGGAAACAGCCTGTGAGATGGTGGGGCATAGAGGAAAATGTTCAGGCTTTGCAACCAGGCAGACCCAAGATTCAGTGCTCATTCAAAGAATGTCACATTTCTTTGTGATTTTGTTTCCTTTTTGGTAAAATGAGGCTAAAAATACCCGTTTCACATGAAATTGTGTAATGAGACTGGCACAGAGTAGAGACTGGCACAGAATAATCACTAAAAAATTATTTTATTATTATCATAGAACTCAATCAACGGCCTTTATTTGGCACCTACTGCGTATTGATTCCTGTGTTATCGTATTAACTCTGGCTCACATGTAACATGAACCCTGGGCCTGAAAACAAAATGCAGGTACCCTGAGGTCTAGTCTCAGCGCTGCACAACCTGTGTAGCCTTTCACAAGCCATTTCATTTTTCTGAGTTATACTTTCCTCACCAAAATAGGAGGTGTGCCAGGTAACCTTTATGACTTGTCAATTCTGATAGCATGTGATCCTACGGCCTCTTCGGATATCGTAGAGTGATGCAACTCTCACTACCATGAGACACTTAATCTATTAGAGATTTGAAGAAATATGTCCTTCAGCTCTTAGGAGCTAGAAGTGTCAGATGGAGACAGGTTATTGAGGTGTCCTGTTTGAAATCTTGCCTACTGTCCATGTCCTCTCTCTTCTTATTACCGCTTTCAGAATGTCTGCTAGAGACATATGAACTTATTTTCTTTTCACCAATGAGTTCTTTAAAAAATGCAAAAGCTCTTTGCTAATAGTTTTAGATCTATCTAGTAGGACTTAAAACTGCATTTGAGTGTATTTTTAAAAATAATTTTCTCTAAAATAAAAATTGTCATTTTCTATTTGATTCAGTCTCAGAAATGAAACTTTGATGAATTAAATCTTGAGGCAAAGAAGACAATAGTATGGCAGAAAAGTAGTGATAGGGTTGAGAAATACGTGCTGGATTAAGAAACAAAACTAATTATTTTAAACCCAGAATGATCGCTAGTTCAGTAACATGATTATGATTAACAAGTCCATTTAAGTGAATTAACTTTTTTCTTATTTCCTCCACATTATTTTATGATTTGAGTGTAAAAGTAGAAAGAAAGAACAATTGAAGCACTAGATGATAAAATAAAAGAGAAGAGATGTCACTGTGAAAACCCATGACAACTGAGACCTAACACGGGGCTGCTACAAGCAGAGATGAGGCACGTACGTGATGCGCAATTTATGATAGATGGTATTCTTTCATATGACAAAATAGTATATTTTTAAAGACCATCGACAGCATCTGAACTTGAGTAGAACAAGGGACTGCATATATATGGTGGTGACCTCTGTCTTTGACATCTATGGAGTCATGTATAAATCATTGATTGATTCTTTTTCATGGTAAATGTATTTTTTTTTAAAGTATGGAGGTTACTTCTAAATAATAAGCTTTTGAGCCTCTCCCCAATTCCATAATTTTATTCATGAACAACTTTCAGTCTTATCATTTTTAATTTCTTTCCCTCTTTCTTCTACTCTTTCTTCTTGGCAGGTGACAATCTTTCTTTATTCATTGTTCCAAACGAATTATAGTTCTTATTTCACTCAAGAAGCCCATCTTTGTTCTGGCCATGAACTAAGCAAAGCAAGAAGGAACAAATGGTGATAACTAAAATTTATCTCAGTAATTTGCTAAGTTCTTGTGGATAAAAAAAGTCACTTACTGAGCATGTTAAAAATAGATATTCTTGGGGTCTGCTCTCTAGAGCAGCATTGGCAAACTCTGGTAGTGGTCAGATCTGTCCCATGCCTGCTTTTGTATAGCCCATGAGGTAAGAATGTTTGTTTTGTCATTTTAAATTGCTGGGAAAAAATTAAAAGAAAAGGAATACTTTCTGACATGTGAAAATTAGATGAAATTCACATTTCAATGTCTATATAGAGTTTCATTGGAATACAGCTTCACTCACTCATTTACATTTTGTCCATGACTGCTTTCACACAGTAGCAGCAGTTTTGACAGAGACCATGTGCAAAGTGTAAAATATTTGCTCCCTGGTCCTTTAGAGTAAAAGTTTGCAGCCTCTGCTCTAGATAGTATGATTCAGAAGCTCTCAGGTTGGAACCTGGAATCTATTTCAACATGTTTCTTGGGTGATTCTGATGCACGGGGTCTCTGGATCACACTAGGAAAAAATAATGCACTAGGAGAATTGAGAACAACCTTTCTCTTCTTCTCACTCATCACATCCACTCCATCAGCAAATCCTATCTGCATTATCTTCAAACGATATCTAGAATATGACCATTTTTACCATGTTTGCTGCTATCAACCTAGTCCACAGCATCGTCATTTCTTGTCTGGATTCTTATATTGGCTTCCTAGCTAGTCTGTCTGCTTCTGCCCTTGCCTCATACTGTCCATCCTCATCACAACAGCCACAGTGAATGTGTGTACATCTTAGTCAGATGACGTAACTCCTTTTCTCAAAATCCTTCAGTGTTCTCTCTACTTCTTCCCTTTTCTTACCGTTCTAGCTACATTGGCTTCCTAATTATTCCTCAAAAACTCTAGAGGTGCTCCATCCTCAATGCTTACACAGGCTGTTTTCTCTAAGTGGTATAATTTTCCCTGCGGAGAGCCACATGACTTTCAGCTTTGTCTCCTTGAGGTCTTTCCTCAGCCATTGCCTTCTTGGTGATCCCCTCTCTAACCACCTTATTGAAACTGTAACCTTCCTAACTGGGACCACCTATCTTCCCTATACCATCTAACATACTATACACATCATCTCTTTATTTATTTATTTTTGGTGAGGAAGATTGGCCCTGAGCTAACATCTGTGCCTATCTTCCTCTTGTTATTTTTTTTCTTTTCTCCCCAAAGCTCCAGTACGTTCTTGTATATCCTAATTGTATGTCATTCTAATTCTTCTATGTAGGATGCCACCACAGCATGGCTTGATGAGTGGTGTGTAGGTCTGCGCTCAGGATCTGAACTGGCAGACCCTGGGCCACTGAAGCAGAGTGCAAGCTTAACCACTCAGCCATGGGGCCATCACCATCTCTTTATTTTGTTATGGGTCCCCTTCCCCATATGAGGGCACCATGAGGGCAGGGATTTTTATCAGTTTGCTCTATCCTTAGATTCTAGAAGACTGCCTGACTTATTGTGATCTCTCAATAAATATTTCTTGAATAAAGAAATGAAACCCGTTCTGTACTTGACAGATAATGAGTGACATCTATCAAACATTTTCTGTATGCCAAAACAGTTGTCAGGAGTATAAATATAAGACTCACTTCTGAAAAATGATGCATATCCACTTAATCGCTACAGATGAGAGGAAGAATAAAGCAGCTATTTCAATTTCAACCAATTATTTAATTACAAAAGGTATTAATGAAAGGAAAGTAGAGGATGGGTACAAGGATGAAAATGGGTACAAGGAAGAAAATCCTGTTGAACATGTTCAGAAGAGATTCCAGGAAACTGCATTTCACAAGCTGCCTCCTAAAGAGGGTAGATGTGCTCCCTGTAGGTTTGACTGTTCACCATCAAGTTGAGCAAGTTGAAGAGACTGGTACCCAAGTTCCCAAAAGGGAAAACGAGCAGAGTGTGACTGGCCTTGTTTCAAATAAACTCTTCAGGGAACATCAGCTTTATAAGAGAATGTAAAGCAGATTTAGGTATACTTGAACTTGATTCCTCTAAAATAAAAGAAAATGGAGACTTTCTTTCACTCAATCCTCTCATTCAAAAAAATTCTCATCTAATTTTATGTATATAAAGCTTCATTTTGTGGATTGAACAGTAGGTTTTTCTCACAAAGATGCAGATTTTGACCATTGAAGGACACTTTTGACTAGTGAGAGATATTTTTTAGAGAGCAAAGCAAAATAAAATGAAATTGCATTCTATATCTATGCCTCTATGGATGAAGTGTTTGGCTAGATGCCTGAAGAACTGAATGTACATGATTCCACAGTCTTCAGTTGATTTGATCATCTAAGTAATTCTGAATATTCAAAAGTAATCAGTGAATATTCAATTCAGTGTAAGAAACATCACCTCCATATTAAGTTTGTGACATTTCCAAAAGGAATGGTTGATGAATGCCAAAAGAGTTGAGGATTTTCAATCAACTTGAATTTTGAAACCTAAATAATTACCAGAAAAATTAGTTCTTGCACATTTTGAGGTTTCTTGAAAGCTAATGCAATAAAAGACACAGTTTCTATTCAATATGAAATCTGCTCTGTCAACTTGAGCCAGCCACTAGAGCACAGATGTTTTTTAGAACCTTCCTGTACTGGGAGGAAGATTGGGCTAGATCAGGCAGAGAGAGGTGACTTGTAAGGTCCCTTCCAAAACTAAGGTTGTTTAATTCCTATTATTTTATATTGAAATAATTTAATTATCCTAATTCCCTCACCTCCCATTTTTCTGCTTAACTATGTACTATCTTGAATCAGTTTATTGACAAAGGAGAGTGGGACTAATAACTGTCAAGGTGACAGATTGAGCTGTCAAATGACAGGCTTATAATAGTTTTATGTGAATATTAGGTGGTAATAGCAAGTAATATTTCTGTAGCACTTTACATTTTACAAAGCATTTGCAGGTCCATTATTTCGTTTGATGTTTCCTCCACTCTATGATTCAGTTATTACTCTCAAAACTCATTCACAGATAAGGAAATGGAATTCCGAGATTCCTCAAGACACACAGCCAGTAAGTCTTAGAATCAGGAGTCAGACCTAGGTTTTCAGGTTCTTCTCTATGCTCTAATGTATTTCATTTGCCCTCACCCCACTTCTTCCCCCAAGAAACGCGACACTGAGAAATACTGTTGTTATCCCTTTTTACAGATATAGTCACAAAGATAGTAGGTGATAGGAGTGGGAATTAAATCTGGGCACACTGCCTAAAAATCCTGTGTTCTTTCATCTATAATGCTTATTCTACAATGTGTAGTTTTATTGCTGTTTGTGATGTAAGAAAAGCTTAGAAATCGAAAGGCAGCAATTGGGGATAGCAGATGATGAGGAGAGAGCATGAAATCGAGGTGAGCATGGAATCCAGACTTCCTTGCTCTCATCAGGCCACTAACTACCCTCACCCGACCCCAGCCACCAGCCCCAGTTAACACCGAGGGGAGATGTTGACAGAGAAAAATAAAATCAGGTTGCTGGGGAAATTAACATGATATGTGGAGAAATTCTGTTTCTTTCTACTTTGGCATCTCCTTTCTTCTTTCCCAATTAGTCTGTGAGCCCCTCAGAGGTCAAAAAACTATATTTTGCCTTTGTATTTCACACATATAATAAAAATAGCTAACAGTGAGACAGTAAAACTCTTCACTGTAAAACACCAACTGTGTACATTTATTAACTTATTTAATATTTGCCATAAACCTATAAAATAGGCACTATTATTATATTCCCTCTTTTTTTTAAAGCTGAGGAAACGAGGCACATAAAACTTAGATAACTTCCTTAACGTTATGTGGATTTAGTATGTAGCAGAAAAAGAGGGAAGGAAGACAGGAAGGAAGGAAGGAAACAGAGAGGAAGAAGATGGGGAGGGGAGGAAGGAAAGACTAGAGGGAGAGAGAGAAGGGAAGAAGGGAAAAACAAAGGGAAGAAAGAGAGAGGGACGGAGAGAGAAGGAGGAAAGGAAGGAAGAAATGGGAGGAAAAAGGGAGGAAGGAGGGAAGAAGAAAGTCTTAGGCTAATGGGCACTCTGGGGCCAGAGCCTCGGAGTGTTCCTCTCCACATCCACGTGACAGCACTTACCAGATCACTAGTCCAATATGTACAGGTATGGGAGAGCTAAAGAGAGACTGATTTTTGGTACCTCTTGACCATTAAGTATAGTGCTCGTGTGTGCTATCAGGAGTTTTTTAAATCACCCTTCCCCATGCTCCACAAAGCCATAATGGAAAGGACTGAAGTGTCTTGCCTGAACTCAAGATTTCTATTTGCAATGCAGCTTTTTTTTACCTGAGAGTTTGATATGTTGTTGTGTTAAAGTCAAGTCAGCGTATACGTTAACAGAAGCTTTAGATGGTACAGCTCGTGCTTGAGACCTGCTGCTTTTTCTTCAGTTGAACATTTATAGTTCGCCTTTTGGCCCTCTGAAGTCTTTAGAACTGGAGTTCTAGGTCTGGGCTCTATTCTGAAGGCATTTTACCCCAGCCAGAGTGTTGGGTCTACAATCATTCAGTTTTTTTAGAGCACAGTCAGCTTCAGTCTCTTACTAGCTGAGTGATTGCTCAGCAAGTCTATTAACTTCACTGTGGATTCAGGTTTTTACTTTACATTACCTGTATAAAGAGTTTTTATAGGAGCTGGACTGATGGTATAGTGGTTAAATTTGCACACTCCGCTTCCACGGCCCAGGGTTGACAGGTTCAGATCTTGGATCCTGGGGTGGACCTACACACCTGTCATCAAGCCAGGCTGTGGCAGCGTCCCACATACAAAATTGGCACAGATGTTAGCTCAGAGACAATCTTCCTCAAGCAAAAAAAAAAAAAAAAGAAAGAAAGAAAAAGAAGAAAAGGGAGTTCTTATAAGGATAAACTAAAATGCAAAGAACAGTACTTTGTAAACTGAACAAAGCTTCACAAATTGAAGGTATTATCTCTTACCTCATTTACTTTGTTTCTAAAGGGTTTACATTTCTTCCTTTTTTTTTTCCCCCTGACTCTTCTTATTTTCCTATCAATTGTTATTTCAAAAGCTTATATGCATGTGAGTGTCTTATAAACAGTATTTAAAAGCAAGTATTTTCCTTCCTGGTTATTTCGGATACATATTTCTGATATACTCCTTTTATTTTTCCTTTACTTATAGAAATCTTCAAAAATGAAAAACATCAAAAATAATGAGAAGTGACTGAAGCCATTTGGGCAGTGAACATGAATGTTGCAATGGAAAAATAAGCCTAGCTTTCTAGTTGAAAAACAACTATTCTCCAGCGGATCCCAGAAGAAACCTGACTGGCCACTGCAAAGGAGAGAACAACCTTCAAAGGTTAAAAAGCTAAAACTTAAAGAGAAACCTATGCTGTGGAATTCCCATAGCCTATTTTGTTGTGCCTAAATTCATATGTATTGTTTCATTGTTACTTAGGCCGTATTTATTTAATGTGCAAATTTTGTTTGGTTCTTATTTCCACTACCAACAATTAAGCAACTGAAAGATAATTTTGTATTTCAGTTTCTGAGTAAGACCAGTCCAAAATAGAATAAAAGCCCACCAAATATTTTTTTCAGAATTTGTTTTGCCGTTTTTCTAGTGTTATCAGCATTCCTGTTAAAAATAACTTAAAAAATAATTATATCCAAGAGCGATTTAAAATACTCAGGTTTCTTATCTGATTACCTTGAAGCTGTGGAAATGAGTTTGACTTCACGTTCTCAGTTTGCTTTAGAAACTCACTGTAAATAAGCGTGTTTGAGGCTTAACAGCCAAAGTCATCATGAGTCACAGGAATTTTCCATAACTTTCTCCTCTGCCCCCTAACAACCAAAGTTCGTGACTGCAGTATCACAAAGATCTCATAATATGCCTTCTTATTTTATGTACTGTGTACTAGGTAACCCTTTAGATGAATGTTTATTAGGGTTGTAGGAAGACCATTTCATTCATGTATTGTTATGTATTAAGTATACAGGGACAATACCAAAATGAAGAGACAGAAGTAATTTCATTAAAATTACACAGGAATTTAATGGTAAGCTTTGGACTTTGTTCCTAGGTCATACTCTTTACAAAAACTGTTAGCTAATCTCCTACGTCATAATTCTTTTACATTATCTGTAGAAACTATTCATGAGTTTGGTACCAAGAGTTTCTGAAGACAAAAAATCACGAGACAACTTTTCAACAGAAAAAATAATTATGGTTAGAGATATTTCAGTCAGTGTTAATACTCTGATTTAGCTTACTTCCACTTACCTTTGCTTTTCTTTTTAAGCAGTAGTGAATCCTGATTTCCCATACCCTAGAAGTTGTTTTGCGATTTGATGTGGTAATATACTTTGTTATTTACAATTTCTGAAATTTTCTGAGGTGGTTTCACTTTTATTTATTTTGCTTATTTTTGGCCAAAAGAACAAGAACTTTTCAAGATTTATGTTCCTATGTTTGATTATTGAAGTCCACAGAGAATCCTTCTTCAACCCAACAACTCTGACAAACTGGTGTTTTTGGACTCATAGAACTCATAGGCCAATTTGTTATTTTTTCAAGTAATAATGAATGCTTAGTATTTTTTATTCGGTGTATGAGAACAACTAAATTTGTACTTTTAGTAAGTACAATTCTTTGATTAGAAAATCAAGAGAATATATGTCTTAGCTTGACTGCAAATCACCCAGAGCTTTCCAGTGGAAATCATATACAGCATTTCTAATTTAATATGTCCTTTTATGTACTGTACTTCCAGCTTTCCCGATACTAAAAAGTATAATAAACTTCATGCTCATTTATGGAAGATTTTGGGAGGTTGAAAATAAATTTCTAATTTTCCTTTGTGTGTGTATGTGTTTTTGTCATATTTAACTGTGGAATAACTGTCTTCCTACAATAAATAGTTAAAATATTCTTGAGGGGGCCTCCCCATGGCCAAGTGGTTAAGTTCGCTCTCCGCTTCAGCGGCCCAGGGTTTCGCCAGGGTTCGTGAGGGTTCACTTGTCAAGCCATGCTAAGGTGGTGTCCCACATGCCACAACTAGAAGGACCCACAACTAAAAATATACAACTATGTGCTGGGGGGTTTTGGGGAGGAAAAGGAAAAATAAAATCTTTAAAAATAAAAAACAAAAAATAAAATAAAATATTCTTGAATATTCTTGAATTAGAACTGAAATCAATTCTTCACTACTAAGGAGGAGGCTGCGTGTGTTAAAGAAGCCAAGAGGACAGAGACGCTCCCTCCATACTTTCAACCAGGGACCTATAGTGCTGAGCACAATGACCTAATTTCACCATATTGTCAGGCTGCCTGGGTCACCACCAAGACTACCAGTTAGTAACGGTATCCTTTTCCCAATTGAATAAGTCAAGCAGCTTTGGGAACAGGATGGAAAGGGAGTGAGAAATGGAGAAAGAAAAATGTTCTTCTTTGAGATGTGTTTGGCTCTAACAACCAGAACTTTAATATAAAAAGTGTGTGTTTTAAGATCAAAGTCAACATTAATGAGACTTCTTGATGTTTATCCAAAGGCTTAAGATACAAGTTACTCCCACAAAGAAGAGGATGTGTAAAATTTGTGGGAAGGAAGAGTCAGAATTAGGATCCAAATATATCTCAATAGGCTGGAATACTAACAATGGAATCTAATAGAATGAAAGTATTCCTCTGATTTTACCATCAAACTATTTCCACATTTTACCACTTCTTTCTGATTCCCCTTCTGCTACTGTGGCCCAAGCTTCAATCAGCTCTTCTTGGATTGCTGCAGTCACCCTGTAATCATTCTCTTTATTCTTGTTCTAGCTACCAATCAAGGTACTCTCAATGAAGTAGCAGAATGATTTCCTTAAAATGTATCATATTTCTTCATGCCACAGTCGCTTCCCACCTCAATCAAACAAAAAATTCCCAAAGTGATCTACAAAGCATTACATGATCTATTCCTGTTACCTCTCTGGCCTATTCTCCTCTCACTATCTTATGTTTGAGGGGTGATAAATTAACACTCAGAGACTGAGATTGTCTTTGCCAATAATTTACTCAACACAGGTTCACTGCAGGAATTCTCATAATTTCACAAGCCAATAGCATACAGGATAATGTCTCTTAATAAGCCAATAAAGAAATAACGTGCTCCAAACCAATAACAGACTAATTACGCTATTGTTTCAGGCAAGGGGAAGATGAAAGAAACAAGTCCAAATTTAGTTCTAGGTGTACCTTTCTACTGGTACTCAGGAGAGATGGCTTAGCCAACTGAGTGCTGATGTCCAGCTGCCAGCCCAAAAGTGAGAGCATGTTGCTAGGGAACGGCAGTGCCAGTATTGACGGCAAAATGATCTCCTTTGAGGGCCACTGCATGGCTTTAACCACTGCTGGTAAAAAGAGTCACCTTTCTCATGGCAGGAGCTAATGCCCCATGGTCTTCGGAGAGCTGTTTAGATCAGCAAAGGGTAGCCATGCCCAGATGGAACATTCTCCTTCAGTCCTTACAAACTCTTGGCATTTATAGTTTAAATGTTCCTTCATCATAGTTACTTCTTCAGATGTTCTTATGGATAAGCCCCCAGCGGTGCCCCTCAGCAGCTGACCTACTGAGTGTTACTGATAGCCACAGAGGTCGAATGATGACATCCTGACACAACCTCACTCTTAGATCAAAACAGTTTCACTCTTAAAAACAATTTGTTGTAAACAAGTGGATTTGAAATCATATCAAACCAATACACAACACATTCACTGTGCTCAGGTCATGCTAGCCTCCCCATCATTCATCAAACAGGCCAGGACAGTCTTGCCTCAAGGCCTTGGCATTTACTTTTTGCTCATCTGCAAGTGCTTTTTGCTCAGCCATCCACACAGGTCACTCCCTCACTTCCCTCAGGTTTTATACAAATGCCTGCCCTGACAACACAACCTCAAAGTGTAACCTCAACCCCATGCTTCTTCCTGTCTCCTTCCCTATTTTATTTTGTTTTTCTTCCTAATAACTGATTCTATCTAACATACTATACATTTTCTTTAAAGCTTTGTGGATGGCACTAATTTCTGCCAATATACCTGGGATAGGACATTGTTTTATGTTTACTCTATTGGCCAGAAGTAAGTGAAGTTAGTTTCAAGAGATTCAACTCAGCTTTTTCTACTAGAATAACTCTTTCTCCACAGACCAAGGAATCATTTCTCTGGTTCCAAGAACCACTATGTACCTCTTTTTTGATTATAACTTGAGAAATGAGGAAATGCCCACTGGTAGGGTCTGTGGAAGCAGTGGGCCCCCTGTAAGGTGGACATGGCCCAGAAGACTCTATTTATTATTTGATCTACTCTAAGAGGAGTTGTATTATTTATGAAAGGACAGATCTAACCACTCTGTGCATGATTGTCTCAATGGTTTATTGTATATATGTAATATATATATCCTGTCATTAATGTACTGAAGCTGTACTAAAGAGTGCGAGGTAGAAACATATCCCTTTAGGTGACTACTGAGGTGCTTAAGCTGAGGAGCCTTGGTTCCCATAGTTTCCCTATGCTGATGTTACTCACTCTCGTAACATCTTCTTGTCAGTCCTTGAGAACAGTGCAATGATTGGATACATGACATACTGAACCCGGGTGTTTGAAGGCCTCAGGATTTTGTTGCTCTGCATAGTACTTGCTATCTGTTTTCTACCTTTTGTTAAAGCTGAGTAAACTTGGTGCTGGATAAGCCTATTGAGCTTTGTGTATTTGATTGACAATCTAAAAATAAAACTCATGCTAGTGGTCCTGTCCTTACAAGACTACAAAGAAACATAAAAATGCTAGAAACAAAAAATATAATGATAAAAATAGTAACATGTTAGGCACAACAGAAGAGAGAGTTGATGAGATGGTAGATCTTAAGTTCTCAGGCAGAATGCAGCAAAGAATGACAAGACAATGAACATATAAAAGATATATTCAAAGACACTGATATGACTTTAAGAAGGCATAATATTTATTTTAATTAGAGTTACAGCAGGAGGAATTGAGAGAATGGTGAAAGGTGAAGGTGAGGTAATATTCAAAGAGACTATATCTGAGAACTTTCTAGAATTGATAAAAGATGCCAATTCTCTGAGTTAGGAAAATATGGCATATCTCAAGAAGGATAAAAAAAGTACTTCCCCAAACATTGTACAATACGATGTGACTATAATAGTGAAATTTGAGAAGATAGATGCAAAACTAAGGCTGGGACATCAGTTGGGCAAATAATAGATTTTGAGGGTAAAATAGAAGGTGGGACCCAGGGGACTAAGGGAAAAAACTTTCTAGACCGTGAACCCAATTAAATAATTTAAAAAAGTAAGAATAAAAAACTTTTACAGATAAACAAAAACAAAGAGGAATTACAATCAGTGAATTCTAAGTACAAGACTATATAAAGGACGTACTCTAAGAAAAAAAAACACATCTGGAAATAAAAACTGAGAATCAAGAAGGAATGGTATGTTAAAAGAGAATTCACAGAGTGGGAGGAAATATTTACAATGTATCCTTGCAACAAAAGAATTGTATTCAGAATGTATAAATAACTCCTACAAATCATTAAGTAAAATGCAGACAACCTGATTTTAAGAAAGCATAAAGGATTTAAGCAGGCATTTCATAAATACAGATATCCAAATCGATGATGAACATATGTAAATGTGCTCAAAATCACAGCAGTTTTAAGGAAAATGCAAATTAAAACCACAATGACATATACCATTACAAATCCACCAGATGGCTAAAATTTTAAAAAAAATTACAAAAGTAAGTTTCGAAGAAACTGTGGAGCAATCAGAACTCACACATATTGCTGGTGGGAGTTGAAATTGACACATCTACTTAGGAAACTGGCAGTATCTACTAAAGCTAAACAGATATCTCCCCATGACCCGGAATTTCTACCCTTAGATGTAAATTCAACAAAACTCAGTGCATTAGCCTACCAATAAGATGTGTACAGAGATGTTTGTGTCAGCCATATTCATTGTAGCTCCAAACTGGAAACAATTCATATCCCTGAGCTGTAAGATAGACAAGGAAATTGTGGGAAATGATGCACAACATGAGTGCAATGATACATGCAACAACACAACTATATTTCAAAACTATAATGTTAAATGATAAAAGTCAGACACAAACATAGTCTATGCTGTGTGATTCCATTTATGAGAATTTTAAGAACAGGCAACATTGCTTTAAGTTAATGGAAGGAAGTATACTGTTTGCATTTGAGCTGCTCATGCTGGCCATGTTCCACACTCAATCTGTGTTCTGGTTACGTGGAGACACGCATAGATACAAAGTCATCGAGCTTCACATTGAAGAATTGGGCACTTCCCTGCATGAAAGTGATAAAGCAAGGGAATGATAAACACAAGTTGTGGAACAATACTTACCCTTGCTAAAGGTTGAGGAGAGATTGGAGTTGGGAGTCTAAGGGCCTTGAAGTGTATTAGTAATGTTTTCTTTCTAATGCTTGTTGGTGGGTAAATGAATATTTTTTAACTTTTTATATATATGTGTACATCACATGTATTCTTTATATCATACTTTTTTATTCTTCATATGTGAGTGTGTATCATATCAGATTCTTTGTATCTTTATATGTGTAACATAAATATATGTTTTGTATATATGAAATATTTTATAATAATTAAAAGAAAAAAAATGATGAGGAAAACATTGCTTTTTGATTTAGCCAACAGAGGATGTAGATATTCAGCAAACCTCCCTTAAGATACACATTAAAACCCCCTGCATGCACTTTGTTTTATCATACGTCGTGTTATGATGCATATACTTTTGCTCTTCTATCTTGGTGGAATTCATTTTTCTATTAGGATGATCTCATAAATATTTATTTATATCTATCCCACATGCTAATAAAAGATAAGGAATACATTTTCTCTACCATGTTGCTTAAAATGCCCCCAAATCCTTTTGTTCAAAATAAATGCTTTCTACATTATATGCCAAATTCTTATCTTTGCCAGAATTCAAAAGTAAGAACTGGATTGTTTAGTCAGTGTTATCAAAGTATTTAACGCATATGATGTTTATATTCTTTTATTTATAATCTTGACATTTAAATTTTTTATTTTATTTATTTATTTTTGCTTCTGTTTATTCTAAGGAAACCTAAAGCTTAGGTTGAATACTTCCACTCCATGAAAAGATATGTTAAAAATCAAACTCTACATATTGAATAAAACAAAGCAGAAAGATAAATCTGTTGCAAGGCTTTTGACCTGCAAACCAGGGAACTCAAGGCTAAGGGAACAATGTGTTCCAAGTTGCTTACAGACCAGGGCATTTTTATGAGAGAATTATGGGTTATTTGGCCTTTTCAGCTGATTGGTTGCCTAGATGTCTTCTTTGTCGCTTGGATCAGGGTAGCTGAGTGAAGGGAACAAGGAAGTCTGGAGATGGCTTGAACAGAATTGGTGTTTGGGGATTGGCTGGGGTCCTCTACTGATTTCTGAGAAGAGCTGTGAATTCCTGTAAGGTGAGGTTTGTTTTCTTTTATGTGTCTGCCTTGATCATCTCCGTTCTGTCCCTGACCTGAGTGACTCCATTTCAGCTTGATTCTACAGATACGTGAAGAGTTCTTATTTCTAAGTTAGAGATTCGTAGTGATATAGTAGCGAAAATGTTTATGAGTGTTTGTATCCTTGATTAGACTAATACTTGCTATTGGAGGAGTACTGCTGTATTATTTCCCTTCTCCCACTATGTGGGAATAATTGCTTCAGAATACCTGCATCAACATTACTGGCTTATGTGTTAAACATATTGGAAAGTAAAAGGTATCCATATACATTTCTCATTTAGATTCTAAAAGTTTAAAACATAAGTTCACTTTATCAGACATTGTTACAAATAGGTTTCCCTTTTGAAACTGAGAATTAGGCAATATATTTTATTTTATACTACTTTTGGTGAATTTTGTCACTAGTTTGTGTTCGAGTAAGTTAATTATTTTATTTTTGTATGAGTACAGAAAGATGTACTCAAAATAGTACTACGTCCTATTCTCAGATGGGGGCATAAAAAGTCATGGGGAACTGACATTTTGGATATGGGTTTACAAAGTCCTGGAACCACTTGATAGGTCGAATCTAAACACAGGGTTAATACTCCAAGCCATGGAAATTAGAAAAAAAGGTAGATTTTAAAGAAATTTGTAAATCAGGATCTGTGGAACTGAGGAAAAAATAAACCTGCCAAAACAGAGTTTTCAAATTCCCTACGGATAGCAATACTGGGGATTTGGGAATAGGAAATTGGAATTCCTGCAGAATCTGGGGATTTCTTCAAATCATAGATTTTTCACATATTTTGCAGTAATAATTTATTTATGTGTTTTAAAATAACAATCAGTGTCCATAATAATAAATAGTGAGTCATTTTGTGTGGCAGAGTATTACATTAAGAGGTTTTCAGTTGAAAAATAAATATTAGATGATAAATGATGGTTGATCATTCTTAAGAGATAATATACTGTGATAAGATGTAAAAATGGTGTCTACTTGAAATAACTTGATATTAGAAAATATTTAAAAAAGAATATTAAAATAAATGTCAAATAAAAAATATTAAAAATTAAATGACACAATTGTGTATTATTTAAAAGTTATTATTCTTAAAATAAAATTTCATAGTACATGAAGCAGTAATTATCCTTATCCATAACCTTGATCTTTGTTTTGAGACAAATATTCCAGACACAGAAAACATTGCAGTCACGTTGGTTGAATTATTCAGATTGGTGGTTAGGGTACATGTTGTTGCATATAGACCCACTTTCAGTTTTAACAATGAAAGTATTTTGTCTGCGTGTCCTGATTTTGATTTTTCCACTGACATTGCTATTGCTGAGGCTATACTAGATTGTAGGTTAGTTTCTGATTTCAGGTCAGAGTATTCAACAACAGCATTCCTGTCTTCTTCTCTCTGCGTTTCTTCCGCTAAAGTAGTTACAAAGAGCTGCCGCCTAGAGCAAATGTTTAATCACTGGAAAGGCCCAGCCACATTACTAGGATCCAGTAACATTTCAACCTCTGAGCAAGGCTACTAGGACCCCACAGAATCATGTGTCGAAATTGCCAAACTAAGGGCTTTTTTGCTTCAGAAATTTGACATTTTTTGAACACCATTCATCAGTTTTATGAACGATGCATGTAAATTTGTTATTTTGAATTTTATTCGCAGGAAAACCTCACCATTAACAGCAATGAGGGCCACAAACACTCAACTGTAAGGTGGTAACACAAAAGGAAAGAATGAATGATTAGATTGTGACCACTTCTCTCCTACATGCTCCTGGTCTGATCCATAGACATGTCTGCCTTAAAGTTTGACTCAGTTATGTCAAAATATAAGCTTAAAGATCAGTTATGAAGAAGGAAGAAGGTCTGTGGTTTCCCCTGATTTCTAAAAATATGAAGCTTACTGATATTTATGTTTAAATATTGTTTCAAGTGTCTTGATCAATAAATTTATTTTAGCATATCAGCCATTTGGTATGTTACTTCTACAGAGTATATTTAAGCCACTCCTAAATGAGAATTTCAGTAAATTTTTAAAAATATGCTTTTATATTGAATAATATGCCCAGAACTGTAATTAATATTTGGAATTATTCTAATTTACTTTTTCTAAATTAATTGAAAAATTTAGCCACTGGGACAAAAAAGCTCAGTTTTTATTTTCAAATGTTTCTGTGACTAGTTAGCTCTATATTCCAACAACTGGCAGCTATGTTAATTACTTCTAATGGTAAAATTATACTGATATATTAGCCACAAAATTAAGGCAATCTTTCAGTAATGGTTTAGATTTCATTACCTATTTTAGAAACTTCCTGGACAATAAGAATAAGGATAAGAAGAATGACATAGAACGTTAAATATCTTCTGTTAATAATTAGCCAAAATTTTTGTCTTGTGATATGAAAAATCAGAACAAATTTTTGAAAAAAGATCAAAACAAATTTATTTTAATTAATTTCTATTACCAATGAACAAATATAAAGCAATATAATTTTTAAGTACATGAAAAGCTAATGACAGTAAAAAAGACAAAGAAAATGGAATAAATATATTTTTATATTTATTCATACTTAAGACAGCTTTTGAAATATAGTTGACATACAATAAAGAGTGCATATTCACAATGGAAAATTTGGACATATGCTTACACCCATACAACCATGCACCTCCATCAACATAATGAACATACCCACGATGCCAAAAAATTTCCTTGTGTCCCTTAGTATTTGCTCCTCCTGTTTCTCTTTGTCCTCCCTGTAGGCATCTACTTTCCATCTTCTTGCTATAACTATAAATTAATTTGCATTTTCTAGGCTTTTTATAAATTGAATCATGGAGTATATACTCTTCCGTCTGCCTTCTTTTACTCGGTTTAATTATTTTGAGAGTCATGTATGTTATTGCATATATCAGTTGTTTATTCTATATTTTGCTGAGTGCACTGAGGTTGTACGGATATACTGCAAGTTGTTTATCCATTCACCTGCTGATGGACATTTGAATTGTTCTGAGTTATGGCTATTACAAATGAAGTTGATATGAACAATTGTGTACAAATCCTTCAATGAACATATGCTTCCATTTCTCCTGGATAAATATCTAGGAGTGAAATGTTTGGGTTGTATAGTAGATATATACTTAACTTTTTAAGAAATTACAAAATTGTTTCCCAAAATTGTCCTATTTTTCATTTCATTATGCATGTATGAGATTTTTCAGCTGTTCCACACTCTTGGTGGAAGGTCTAGTGTGTGTGTGCGTGTGTGCACCTGCGCCCACGTGTTCGCGCATGCGTGCACAGGCCGTTCCTTAACTACCGGTGAGGTGGAATAAACACACACAATTTTCAGTCACCATGGTGTAGTTAAGTAACCACAAGTCACACCAGTCTCCCAACAACACAATTCAATTTCAGTTTCACAGTAAATTAACTGAGTGCACAAAGGGCAAACATTGCTCCTAGCTCTTCAGTCCACACGTTCCTTTGTAAATAATGCACACACATATTGATCAGTGACTAATCACATCACTTCTTTTAAAGTATGTTGGTGTTGGGTTACTCACTGCACATCTGTTGTTCAGTTGACACAAGGACAATAAAGCACATAGTTATGTTGCTTCCTTGTCTCCCAGGGATAAACTTACATGACATTTTACAAAATTGGATAATCCAAACGAGATATTAAAGAGGCCAACAAAAAGGAAAGAAACGAAAGGTGATAACACTAGCAGTGAGATTTGACTCAAACACGAGTGGAGTTGTGGAAGAATAGCTGACTGTGGAATGTTGGTGCCTCTCCCACTGGAGAGACTCTTGGTGTGCAGCCAGAGGAACTTGGTGGACGCCAACTCAACGCCATAAATGAGGACGGTGGGTGTGACAGAAAGGATGAAGAGGTCTCAGAGGAGGTGGTGACAGCACATATCTTCACATTACAAGAATTCTCTGAGATATCTCACAACATTGAAAGGATACAATGTTGGAAGCTGGTCTAAAATTAGAAGGAAGTATGAGAATTCCCCAATTATGCTCACTCTGTATGGTAAGATATATGATGAGAAGAATAAGGGAAAGATTGTTCACACTTCGTGGTAAGTTTTTTACAAAGATATATGATACTTTTATTCTCACTGTTCCTAATGTTTTAAATGATAGTGTGCTAGATAAATATTAGTTTTACTATTCTTTTTCATTTCTTTATACAATTACAACTGATAGTAAGATTTTGTAATGTTTAGACAAAATTTTTAAAAGTTATAGAACAATTTTAACAGTTCCCATTGATGACTAAGATCCCTTTGCACAATTTCAGCTTGCACAGTCATTTTTGTGGTTGATTATTACCATGTAAATAGGAGTGAGTGCCTAAATTGTACAGGTATATAGTTTAACTTTTACAAATAACTGAGAGTCAATGTTACAACTATATTAAATAGTAAGTGTTACCAAAATAGGAAATGAATAATTAGTGACCATTGGGAATGGTGTTGAGGAAAGGGAACATGTCAGGAACAGATTAGACCAGTTAATGAGCAAGAATCCACAGCTTCTTCTCATCAGACCAGACTCTCCTGCATCCCAGTGGCGATGCACATTCCCCATTACTCTGTGGCCATGAGGAGTTATTTCCCTTGATGCTTATTCCTTTCTAAATCTGTCTCAAATCCATCTACTTCTCTCCAGCTCTTTCTTCCCTTTACGTGCACTTCTCTTTCTAACTGGCATGATCTTTTATCCTGCCTCAGTCGAGCTAGTGAACTGCAGAGTTCAACCATCTCATCTGTGAATTCTGCAGGATTCAGTCAAGCAGACAGCATCATTCCCTCCTCTCCTTTACCACTCTGTGCACGTGGGACGATAGCGTGTCTTCAGTGCTGTGAATACCTGTTTGCATACATTTTCCCTGAGTTCCTGGTGTTCAGGCTCTTTCTGTCATTTGTCTTTGTGGCTGCACTCACATATTGTAGGTACCTAAAACATGATTTTTGAATGAATGAATCTCTAATGCTGTATAAATTTAATAATACTTTACCACCTTTAATTTAGATTTGTATCTTAAGCTTTATCTTTAATTGTGGATATTTAGACACCGGAGCTCTACATTTCCAAGCAATATGTATTTTCCCTTTTCGTGTCTAGCAGTTTAAAAGGTTGTAATACATTTTAAACGTGCGTGTCTTTCCCGACTAGACAGTAAGATTCATGAAGATGGTGACCTGTCTGTCTTGTTCTCTAGTCTCATGAGGCCCTAACATTGTAGTTGAATAAAGGTGTAAAATGAAGGGCTTTGTTCACTAACAAATAGAAGTCAGACTTGGCCAATGGGGCGTCTTTCAAGACAACATCTGAACCTGGAACCATTTTTTCCAGAGCTTGCAAAACAATGAGAAGAATAAAGAAATGATGATATCATTTTTAAAATTTTTTGCCCATACTGTGAATTTAGTCTACGTATATTATTTGATAAGCACTGAGAGCATCAAATTTGGAATCAGATTGGGCTGAATTCGGATCCACTTTTGTCACTTACTAGTTCTGCGATCACAAGAGTGGGACTCCATTTCTTGATCTATAAATTGGTGCTGAGGGGGGCAGATGACATTCTGTCTCCAGAATTGTCATGCAGATGAAGTATGATGGCAGATGCACACAAAGCATTACCCAGTGTCTGGCACTTGAAATGTCCATAATAAACGTTGGTTTCTTTCCTGCATTTCTCTCCTCTGTTTTCAGATTGCCTCTATGTTTTCAGTATCAGGGCAATATTACATTATCAACATTTGAATTAATATTTTAGAGCATTTGAATTATGTTAGTAGGAATCATCCCATTTCCTGAGTGTTTTTAACCTGTATTCAATTTGATTATTTATTTGTGGATTTATTTGTGGACATAAAGAAATATATGTATTTTAGGAAAACTTTCTTCTCTCAGGCAACCACTGAGTGATTAATTATTAGCTGTGATTATTTCTTAATATGTGTATTATCCCTCACTGCCAGATTACATGTATTAAGCATTGAAACCTGGTGTTCTTACAGCTCATTTCACACACTTAAGTAAAAGAAATAATGGTTCAAAATCCATGCCAATTTTACCAGTTAAGATGATGGAGAGTTGTGTCTAATAGGAGTCTTAAAATATTAATTTAACTTTTAGGGTTAAAGTTGATAAAATTAAAGTTCTATCTCCTTTGTATAGAAAATTACAACCCTTCTTATGACAAGTGAAGCAGCTGAACACTCTTTAATACTCAATGTATTAAATTCTATTGCTCATAAACCAAATAAATAGTTGTAAATAATAGCATATGTGTTGTATGGTTATATTACATATACCTTAACACTAATACTTAAATTTCAATTTATGTTGTTTCATGTATTTTATTTATTTATTTATTTTACTTAATTCAAAATACCTGCCAAGACCTTTGGCATGTGACTGAATTCTAAGCATCAGCAGAAATGAAAAGAGAGGTTGATCGTGGGACCGACCACTAGATGTTGCTGGTTGTCTAGCTGATAAATCTAAGCAGATGTAGTTCTCAAAAGCTTACTTATCGCTTTTATTCACCAATGTTTTTTCAAACACAATATCTAATCTAACGCTAACTTTCGGTAAAATTGAAACTCATAAAGAGCTTTAATTTGGAACATCCAAGTTTTCTTAAAAATACTTCTACTTCTCCGCCCAATCTCTTTTCTTTACATTCTAAAAGGTAAGAGAGAGTTTATACCATCTGAATCAGGAATATAGATATGAGATCTAAAAAGTTATTCTTAATATAATGTTTAAATGTGTAACTTCTCTCCTTGCATGACCATATTAATTTGAATATTTTTGCTGTAAGGACTACTATGGATTCAATTATGTTGTAACTTGGTTAGATTTGGCACATTTATTCAGGAATTAGGTTAAATGAATAATTTTCAAACGTTCAGTTACAGACTGCCTCTGTTTCTTCCTTTGTTGTATAACCTAGGATTTGAGGATGGGCTGGAGCAGAACACTAGGATTTGGGGAAAGGGGTTTAGGTTATGAATGAAATCTCCAGAACTGGATTGGCTAAAATCTGGTAAGGCAGCTTTAATTGTCGCTCCACTAGTCGGGCAGGTTTTGTGTTTAACTTTTTTTCTGTTCAAGAGCAATGAAGGAAGCAACATTAATGAGCCCCAGGAAAGCAATAGAGAGGCTTCACATTACCTCCAAGTCAGTCGACGAACATGTTACAAGAAGCCTGCTGCCTGAGCGCCCCAGGGAGAGGGCAGGCCAGCTGTGGGAGGGCCAGAAGGTGCCCGGGCCTGCTGTTGCAGAAACAGCGGATGAAATGACCTAGAGGCAGTCACACTTTCTTTCTTTATCATGAGCTGCAATGATTAATATCTATGATTAAACTTCTAATTCTTCACCCTTCCATGCCATACAATGGAAAATGGATCAAAGAATCTGTAGAACCTGTAGAATTAGGTGCTTTGTGGAGAAAATTTAGATCAGATATCACTGTCCTATAAGTTAGCAAAGTCACTAATGGAGGAGTCTATCTCCAGTAATAAGAATCCACTTTGACAGGTCCTTTGCTAGCAGGTTTCTTATTAAGAATGTAGGAGTGAAGCCTTCAGTCTACAAAGACAGCTTAGCTTTTTGCAAATTCTACTTCATAAAGTTGAAATTTTTAAAAAAGTAGAAATAAATGCAAAGTAACTGAGTTTTTTCTGGATCTTGCCTTCCTTAATTTTCAAAGAAGATGATTAAATATTATTTGCCAAACCAAGTGCATAAGTTCAATAAGCAGAACATATATTTTGGGAGATGCTGGTGACTTTAATTTTTATTCTTTGGAAGTGTGAAACCAGATTATTAGAACTTTAAATTTATGTTTAATTTTTACTTATTTCTCCCCATGTAATAATGCTCAGCATAAGAGAATACATACCACTGTTTAGGGCCATGGCTAAATAACACTTGAAACATGGAGTTAAACAACAAAGATGAGGGTTGGCCCCATGGCTTAGTGGTTAAGTTTGGGATGCTCTGCATGTCAGCCTGGGTTTGGTTCCTGGACATGGACCTATAACTTTTGTTGGAGGACATTCTGTGGCAGAGACCCAAACGCAAAATAGAGGAAGATTGGCACAGGTGTTAGCTCAGGGCTAATCTTCCTCAGGAAAAAAAGAAAAAAAGCAAAGATGCTGAGGCACAATTTCGGCTCTAATCTGGCAATTGTTTAAGTAGAAATTATTTGCTAAAACCAGAGAGCACTTAGAAAGTGAAGTATCATTGAGAAAGAACTTCTATTCCTTCTTAAAAGTGTGATAGTTTTCTAGTGACAGTCTTCCCCAAAGCTAGCTTTCCTCTCCAAAAAACAGGATTTCTTCAAGGGAAATCTTAAGTGAAGATTAAATTTTAAGCTGAGTGAATGATGCTGCAACTGTCTAATCTGTACATCAGCCCAGCTGACTGTCTGGGCGTGCAGCAAGAGCTCCCCTGTAAACTGCTTTGCATGCTGTCAACTGAAGAGTCTAAGTCATGTTGGTCAATGGATTTACTCAGTTATCAGCATGAGGAGTTTGAATGCTGGGCAAACAGTTCAACAGAGAGCTCTTAGGGAACTGATCCCAGGTGTGTGAGTTTAAGTGCATCTTATGTCTCTTTCACAAACAGTGCATGTGAAGAGGAAAAGAGAAAAAAAATTATGGTTAGAGTTCATGTATGTTAACCAAAAAAGGATAGAGTACATCTTGGCTTTTCTCTAGATTATGTACTGAAGGCAACATAAACAAGAATTTCTTGGTTATACATCAACAAGTTCAGAGATGCTGACGTTATCTATGTGTGGAGGGAGGCAGGACCAGGACCATTAATTAGTTCCTCAGTCTCTAAGAAATGTAGCTGGCAAATGTGGGAGCAGGTACCCCTTTACCTCCTCCTGCTGTGGATCTGTCCGGCTGGCATCTTCAGTCATGAGATGTGGGGCTGCAAGGTCATTTTGACACAGGCTGAGGATGGCCTGCAAAACATGGATTTTCTTGTACTGACTTAAAGCCTATGCAGTTTGGTTGCTAGATTCGCCTGTTAGACCAGGGAGAAGGGTCCCCAAAATCTGTCCACAATGCCATTAGTTCTGCCATGAGTCCCCTGCTTACCTGGCTTGCTAGGTGAAATTCAATCATCCTTTAAGACTGAGGACATAGTTCATCTTTCAGGAAGCTTCCCTGTGCCCCCAGAGCTGACTTAATCACTTCCTTTTGCTGGAAACTCATCTGGCTCAGTAGAGACTATGTATTTACCTGTTTATTTCTCCTATAAGGGAGGAAAAATATCTTTTTCTTCCACTCTTCTAAATTCTCAGCTAGGGCACCTGTAACAAGAGACAGATTAACAAAAGAAAAGTTTATAAATTTATTTAATAAAAGTTTTATGTGACACCAGAACCTTCACAAGGAAATGAAGACCTGAAGAAATAGTTAAACCTGAGTGTTTTTATGCTGCATGCATTTGATGAAGAGTAGAAACATCAGAGGACAAAAGATATGAGATAAACGGTGTTAATTGGGGGAAACGTTTTAGCAAGGCCTGTTCATCCAGATCCCACCCTGTGTCCCTTCACCTTTAGAGATAAGGGTGCCCCATTCCTCCGGATATAGGGAGGCCACCTCTCACATGAGGGTGGTGTGACCTGCTTCAGGGGAAGGTCAGCATATCTTTCCTGTACACGTCATTTCTCAGATTCCTTCAGCTTGAAATTTTCAATATGTCAAGGGGCCATAGTCGGGATAGTGTATCCTGAACCTCCCACTCCCTATAGTGAACAAGGATTGAATTCTTGTTGCTCTCTGTATCTCCCATCTCTAACCATCTGGCACTGTATCCAGTACACAGCAGCAGCTTAGTTTATGTTTATTAATGTTGAATAAACAGTGACACTACCCAGATGAGTGTGCTTGCTGTCCCTTTGGCATCTGATGCTGGTAGCACCCTATTCTCTGCCTCTCTACTACCTTCTCCCTCTAGGAGGACTTGGTAAGCATTGAATACAATTTTTCTTTTAAAAGAACTCACTTTCAGAGCAGCTTTAAGTTCACAGCAAAGTGGAGTGAAAAGTACAGAGCTCCCATATAGCTCCCGACCCCACACAAGCATCACCTCCCCCACTATCAACATCATATACCAGACTGGTACCTTTGTTACAATCAATGATCCTACACTGATACATCACTGCCACCCATAGTCCACAGTTTACATTATGGTTAACTTTGGTACTGTACATTCTATGGGTTTTGACAAGTGTATAATGACATGTATATACCATTACAATGTTATACAGAAGAGATTATTGCCCTAAAAATCCTCTGTCCTCCACTTGTTCATCTCTCCCTCCATCGTAAACCCTGAAGTTTTACGTTTAGATCCATGATACATTTTGAGATAATTTTTGTAAATGGTGTAAAGTTTTCGTGTAGATTCATTTTTTTTTGCATGTGGATGTCCAATTCTTAGAGCACTATTAGTTAAAAAGGCTATCCTTTCTCCATTGTATTCCTGTCCTCCTTTGTCAAAGAGCAGTTGACTGTATTTGTGTGGTTCTATTTCTGGGCTCTCTCTTCTGTTCCACTGATCTGTCTGTTCTTTCACCAATACCTCATATGCACACTGTTCTGATTACTGTAGCTTTATAGTAAGTCTTGAAGTAGGTGGTGTCAGTCCTCCAAATTTGTTCTCCTTCAGTATTGTGTTGGTCAGTGCTCTTTTCAATATACCACAGCTGCTGGTCAAACACAGGAGAGTAGAAAAGTGAGTCTCTAAGTATTTTCATTAAGGACAGCAAAGTCTTAATACACACAAATCTGGACATGAAGTAAACTGCAGGAGAGTCGGCAACACATAAAAGAGGAGGAGATGAGGATGATAGATAGATCAAGGCACAGAAGGCAGGAACAAAAACAAGGGTGAAATTCAAGGAAAGCTTCCTAAAGCCATGGTGGATGACAAAGGAGTTGGTCAGAGATTTGAAGAGATTTGGTAGAGGAGAAAATCATAAAACATATAAAGACATACACCTAACAAATGTTTAGTTTGTACTTAAAATTTAAAGCTCCTCAAGTATCAGCCAGTGTTTGGTCCATGGCCACAGCCTTCCCTTGGCTTGGCAAGTTAGGGTTCAGCTTTGCCTTTCTTATCTCAACCACACAATCCCTTGTTTATGATTTCCTGGATAGATTTCTGCAAACTAGGTAAAAGTTAAGGATCCTTCAGAAGTAATCTGAGTGTAGAATCCTTCTAGAATCCACCCCCCAAAATTTTTATACCTGATCTATTTCTAATGTGACAGCAATTTTTTTTGGTCTTCTCTTTTATTGAGACTTTTCAGAGTAGGGCAAAGAAGTACTTTTCATCATCTATGTATAGAACATTAGATTAAATTAAATTATTCCTATAACAAATGAAATTGGCATTAAAAGTGGTTTCAGGAAAATCACAACTGCCATCTGGTATTTGGTAAGTCACTTGGAATGGAAGCACCTTAGAGACAGAATGTTCCTTTGTTTGTCTGTTATGTACAATTTTGCTCTGTGGAAACTTCCACTATATTGATGTAGATGTTTGTTGAATAGATTAAATCAGCTAGGGCCAACTGATGACTGATGACAGTTATGATTACAATCTGCACCCAAACATTGACTCTCTCTCTTGAGGACAACTGACCTTGGATTTCAGTCTTCATGCATCCTGTACAGTAAATCCCAGCCTCAGAAAGCACCCAAGTCAGAGTTCTACCGGGACACATGAAGCTGTGTATCTACCTACAGTATCTTCTCCTCAAATCAGTTTATCCTTGACATTTCTTATATTGCCTATGTTTGTCATTTCCTTATTCCTTTTGATGAATATTGCCATTTTAACTTTTACTATTTTACTTTGGTGTTCCTTCTGTTCATTAAATTTATGATTGACAAATATAAATTTTATATTAACATGTATGTCATTTTGTGTTTTCATGTCATAAATTACTAATACGTATCATTGTTTTAGTCTTATTTTTCTATTAATTTATTGTATTATTTAAACATGTGGTCCAAGTACCCAGCACTTTACCTGACACACAGTGGGCAGCAAAACTATTTATGTTGATATTAAATGTTCTGGGTACTTTTAGCTTGTACAATAATCTAATTCCATTTTTTATTTATAAGAACACCCACTTAGAGAATGTTTTGAATCCAAATAATATGCAATTATTGCTTGGACAAGTTTTTTTATTTACTATGTTAATTTATAGAAAAAAGTCTACTAAGAGTAATCAAAGAATAACTAAGAAATATAAAGATATACTGTGCTCAAAGATTGGAAATCTCATTATGGAATACATGTAAATTTTCCCCAATTTTATTTATCGATTTAATGCAGAAGAAATGTCAGCAGGATTTTCTTTTTATATGCAGACAACTTAATTCTCAAATTTATAGGGAATAGTGATGAGAATGTCAAAGCTGTAGAATAATTAAACATTTTTTAAAAATAAGCATAAATTTAAAGGGATCACATTATCTAATTTTAAGCCTTTGTACTAAGCTCCAGTTGTTTGTGCGATATGGGCGAAAGAGGACACAGATGGATGGAAGAGCAGAGAGACTCCAGATATTGACCCATTGACTTCAGAATAGACCCAATCAAGCTAATTGACATTTGACAAAAGAGTAAAACCAATACCATGGTCAAAGCATACTCTTTTAAACAAACGTGTTGGCAACATTGGCCATCCATGAGTTAAGTATCAAACCTTTATGTTACACCGAACATAAATGTTAACTCAAAAGGATCATAAATTTAAACGTAAAACTATAAAACTTTTATAAGAAATATATAGGAAAAATTTTGTAACCTAGAGTTAGGCAACGAGTTCTTAGATTTGACACCAAAGTCACAATTCATAAAGGAAAATAATAAATTGGACTTCATCAAAATTAAAATGTTCACTTTACAAAAGACATAGTTAAGAAATGAAAAGACAGGGGCTGGCCCCGTGGCTGAGTGGTTAAGTTCGCGAGCTCCGCTGCAGGCGGCCCAGTGTTCCGTTGGTTCGAATCCTGGGCGCGGACATGGCACTGCTCATCAAACCACGCTGAGGCAGCGTCCCACATGCCACAACTAGAAGGACCCACAACGAAGAACTAGAAGGACCCACAACATAGAATACACAACTATGTACCGGGGGGTTTTGGGGAGAAAAAGGAAAAAAATAAAATCTTTATAAAAAGAAAAAAGAAATGAAAAGACAGAAAAGGTACAAACTAGGAAGAAATACTGGCAAATCACGCATCTAAAATCCACTACTTGTACTTGTCACATATAACGAACTCTCTAAACTCAACATTTTGAAAACAACTCAACTGAAAATAGGCAAAGAACTTGCATAGACAGTTCTATCCAAAGAAGATACAAGGATGACAAATAAGCACATAGAAAAATGTTAAATATAATTTGCCATTAAGGAAATGCAACTAAAAACTATGACGACTACCACTATATATCTATCAGGATGTCTAAAATAATAGTGACTGTATCAAGTGTTGGGGGTGATGCAGAGGAGCTGGGACACTCATACCTTGTGGTGGGAATGCCAAATGATATACACACTCTTAGGGGTTGAATTAAGTCCTCCCCAAATTTGTACTCTGAAGTCCGAACCTCCAGTACTTCAGAATGTGAATTTATTGGAACATAGGGTCATTGCAAGTGTAATGAGTTAAGACGAGGTCATACAGGAGTGAGGTGAACCCCTAATGCAACATGACTGGTGTCCTTATGAAAAGGGAAAATGTGGACACACATATGAGCACAGGGAGAATACCAGGTGAATGTGAGAGTAAGGTGATACAAACCAAGATTGTCAGCCAACCACCAGAAGCTGGGGGACGGCATGAAACAGTCTCCCTGACCGTCTCAGAAGGAACCAACTCTATGGACACTTGTGTCTTGAACGTCCACCTTCAGCAGTAAGAGGCAATTAATTTCTGTTGTTTAAACCACCAGTTTTTGGTGCTTTGTAACAGCAGCCCAGCAAACTAAGAAAGCCGCTTTGGAAGCCCTTGGACAATTTCTTATAAAATTAGACACACACCTAACAGTGACCTTGCAATCCTACTTCTGGATACTTACTCCAGAGGAAAGAAAATATATCTTCACACAAAAACTTATACCTGACTGTTTCCAACAGTCGCATCTCTAATTGCCAAAACCTGGAAAGAAACCAAATATCCTTCAGTGGATGAATCGATAAACAAACTGGCACATCCGTTCAGTGGAATCCCACTCAACAAAAAACAATAAACATAAACAAATAGAAAACCAAACAACAGCAAAACTCACCAACTTCGATGTGCACAACTCGGCGCAGCATGAAGGCTCAGTGAAAGAAGCCAGTAACAAAATACACACTGTGTGATGCCGTCTATACGACGTTCTCAGAAAGAAAGAGCTATAATGATGAAGTACACATCAGTGGTTGCTGGAGTTAAAAGTGGGGAAAAGTGGTCATTATAAAGGGAGAGTGTGAAGGAATTTGGGGGAAGATGAAACCGTTTTGTGTCCTGACTATAACGGTGTTTATATGAATCTACACTGGTCTTAAAATTCATAAAGCTGTGCACCAAAAGGAAAAAACAGTCAATTTTACTGTATTTTAATTTAAAGTTAGAATAAAGTCTTCTTAGATGATCACCACTTCAAAGGTGAAAGGAAAAGAAAGAATATTAAAAATTCTTTGCCAGATAGAAGATGAAGTTTGAGTAGAAAAACCAAGTGACATTAAACTTGATTAGAAAATAAAAATTGGTAAAAACAGTCAAATTACAAAAGATAAGATAAAGTTTGTCAATAAAGACATGAGAATTTATTCCACCTCACCAGTAGTTAAGGAACTGCAAATTAGAAATAGAGAAGCAACGGGGTGACATTTTTTCACCCATCAGATTTGCCAAATTGGCAAATATTAGAAACAGTAAATTCATAGATGGGGAAATGCAAATTTTAAGTACATAAATGAAAATGTGTCCAACCACACTAATAGGAAAAAGCAAATATAAGAAGCCCAACAAAATGTCATTAATTCACCCATCAGATGGAATACAGTGAAGAGAAAGAAAGAACTAGCTGTGGAAAAAATGATGGAAGTATCACTCTCACATGTATTGCTATGGACTTTAAATTGCTATGATATTCCTGGGAATTATTTAGGTAATACGTAGATATTAAGAAATAGACATAAAGTCTTTTACTTAGCAGTTCTGAAGTGAAATTCATTCTAAAGTATTCAAAACTCCCATTATAAAGCTATCAAAAAGAGAATATTTGCTGCAACACTGTTTGTGGTGCCAAGAGTGGATGCAACATCATTAAGTGTTCATCAGGAACAGCACAAGTCATAAAAATATATTTAAAATTTCTGTTTTATGATCTGTTTACCTGCAATATTTGCACACACACATATATTTTTTATTTCAGGTGCAGATCATTAATACCTTTGTAGACTTCCTAAAGTTGAACTTTTTAAAAATTTTCTCCTACAGAATTCAAAGGGAAAGTGGACTGAAAACATGGGAGAAAGGTGATCTGAATTACATATCACAAAGATCACTCTTTCTGATCATAGCGAGGTAATTGTGCTACTTCTGTTCAACCCATCCTTAATTGGAACATGTAAATCAGGTGGGGCTATGTGAGCCATGGCTCTATGCTGTCAAGCATGAATTCATGAAGGGGGCTATTTATGAGATGGGCAATAAACAGGAAAATATGTCCAATGCTTGTATCCAAGAATTTATCAAACATACACATAATAATGACAAATATTCTTGGGTTACCATTGCAATAACTTGTGTGTAAGAAGGTATTTTTTTTCCCTCTTAAATTTGTTTAGTCATATTTATACCAACTCTTGGAATGTTGGAATTAGAAACTGCTAATCACGCTGCATTGCTAGCTCTGCTTCCATCATCCCTATGCCCTCAAGAGGGTTTTCCTCTTTCAAATTTGTCGATAAAGAAATATAGGCTGAGCAATTGACCTTTTTCAGGATCTGCTGATACCAGTCAGAATTTGACTTCTGCAGTATTCTTGCCCCCTCAGATGTGGCCCTGAAGGACTATGGGAAGAGGCAGAACTTGAACAGGGCATCTGGTCATTCACTTTACTTGGAAGGAGACATGGTCAGAGGGACAGTTCTCCACACTTTCATTGTCAGTGAGCAGAAGCTTTGAAGGACTCACATGGTGATGGTGATATGAGGGAAATCCTACATTAGGCTGGACGAATTCAGCCTCCCGAATCCAAGGCTGATCCGACTCTCACCATCGCTGAGTCCTCAACCTGCAAACAACAGGAAACTACTCTCAGCCCCCAACTGGGCAAAATCTTCTGAGAGTATCAGCCAGTTTACTGGTATTAGGTGGGTCATAGCATATTTCTTCCACCATGAAAGTAACAGGAATTTGCACTCATTGAAATCAACACCCTGGATATGGGATTTCATTACCCATTTACAAAACTTCTGCCTGCTTTTATGGACTTTTTCGATGCTTAATTACTGTCAAGGCAAATCAACTAACACTGCATCTAATCATGATAGGCAACTTACAGTCAGAGAAATTTCAAAGGGATTCTGGTCTTGCCATGTACTTTCAGTAGAAAGGGCTATTGAAGTCTCAGCTTAACGCTACCTCATGGTATGGTGGTGCCGTCTTGTCAGTTACAGTATCTGCTCTTAAGCAAAGACTAGTATATGCTGACTTTTCTCACACTGCTAGAGTAGACATCCTGTGAACCAAGGGGAGGAAAATGGGAGTGATTCCTCTTTTATTTTTCACTAACACACCACTCACAATTTTTCTGTTCTTATCTCCTTAATTTTGTTCTCTGCTGATTTAAATGTCATACTTCCCAAGACACACAAAATGTTTCTATTGAATGAGAAGTGGGACAGTTACATAGCCATTTTGGGCTCCTTACGTTACTGAAAGACCAGGAAAAGAGAAGGGTTACTGTAGGTTTAGGCTGATTGACCTTAATTATCCAAGAGCATTAGGATTTCTGCTATACAAAGGAGGTAAGGAGAGATATGTCTGGAACCAAAGAATTATCTGGCCAGTTCCTAAATGCAATATTAAAAAATTAATGCGTGTCTGCAACAACTCAATACCTGTAAGACTATCATAGGCTTAGACACTTCAGGAATAAAGTCTTGGGTCATTTCACAAAGAAAACTCTGAATGGGTTTAGGAAAGTTAAATTATAATTTTCCCATGACCAGTTGCCTTAATGGCTACTATTGAAGATAGGCATTTTTCTTTCATTGATTACTCATGACCACATATCATTTAAGTGACTTTTTTCTTATTCCCTATTATTTCATATAAATTTGACTCTAAAATTTTGATGTTGGGTTGTGGGATGTCAAAGGAGCAGTTTGATTGAACTAGAAGGGGAATGATCATCAAACAGAGATGGGTCCAGAAAGTGAATGACAAAACTTGCGTTCCCTACTTTCTGGAGAGAAGAGCCTATATTCATTTGTAAGAGGGTTGGTGACCTCATGCTTGGTGGAGCATGACCTGTTCTTACTATTAGCATTTCACAGGAGAGAGGGTCTATATGTATACTGAGTTAACAAAGGTGGGGACTTTGCCAATTGCCTGTTGGTGCTTCATCATCATCCTTAACCCCTTAGACTGGTACGGGAACTACATTTCTTTGGTTCACTTGTGATGAGAGTTCTGGATTCGATAATCTCAGTAATTGGTACTCATGCAAGATTTGAAAGGAAGAAGAGAAGGAGAAGCCCTCATTCTTCTCTGACCAGTTCGGGCAGACCGCAGATGAAGTCTGCATCAGACTGGGAATTCTCCTATGAAAAACCTGCTTCAATATTGAAGATACCTGAGGTCGTGGCGGTATTTTTCTGTAATTTCAGCCTCCTGATCTCCTGGATTCGGATGGCAATCTTCCTGGAGCCTTGTTCTCCTAGCCCAAAATCAGTGCTTTGAGCACTTATTTTTAGTATTAATTGTTTTCTTGCTTGAGAGATCTAACTTTATTCATATTTTGCTGACTGAATTCAGATTGACAGATTCACAACTCAAAATATTTTCTACCAATTGTGTTGAGTCTACATTTCCAGGTAAATTTTCTGTATGTGAACATATGTATGTATTTATTTTATTACACAAAATATTTTTTACATTATTTACTATGTAGCACGTTTTTGCCTATTCTTGATGTTATGAGATAATTAGTTGATATTAACTCCTCATTCCATTGCCAGTTGTTTAGTCAGTATTTTAACTAAACTCATAATTATAAATATATAATGATAAAACTCAAAATATTTCAGGATAAGGGGCTGGCCTTGTAGAGCAACCGTTAAGTTTGACGTTCTGCTTCGGCAGCCAGGGGTACGCTGGTTTGAATCCTGGTTGGGGACCTGTGGACAGCTTGTCAAGCCATGCTGTGGTAGGTGTCCCACGTATAAAAAGGAGGATGATGGGCATAGATGTTAGCTCAGGGCCAATCTCCCTCAGCAAAAGAGGAGGCTTGGCGGCTGGTGTTAGCCAAGGGCTAATCTTCCTCAAAAAAAAAAAAATTCATGATAAAATGAAGGATTTTGAGTGGTGTTGAATACAATATAAACATATTAAAACTAGCTTCATAGTAAGTACTGAAGCAGAAAAACTTAGCACAGTCAATATTTTTCTATAAACTTTTATCAGCCAATCCCCATCAGAGTTTTCCCCTAGTGGGGTTTAGTGTAAACTGTGTAAAATTCATAATCAGAAAAAACTGGTTATGGATTCCAGCTTCTGTACCTAGATGGTCAGTATTTTTTTGTTTGTTTCTTTGAGTGCAGTTGAGCTCTAATTTGATTGCCTTTCAATAAAATAAAAAGCTAGAAGTTTTCCACAGTGTCAGGCACTCTGGCTCTTTCTCTCTTCATTCTCTGCACACTTTAGGTCTAGGCCTCATCCACATGATTCAAGATGACTTTTTACCACATGAGCAAACCAAGTAGCCTCAAGGAAGAAGAGACCCTTAAATCAGCGATTAGCAAGTTTTGAGATTTACACATCATTTCTGCCTCCTTCCCACTGGTCAGAACTTTGTTACAGGGCCACACCACTAAAAAGTTTCTTGGAAGAAGGGAGTCTTTTTTTCAGGATGATGTAGGTTGTCTTAGGGGAGGACATATCTAGATAAAAGTGTAGGAGCTGTATTGTCAAGAGATAAGGGAAAAATGGACACGTTGGATGTCTACAGTCTTTGCCACAGGGCGCTCTTTGGCTACTCAAACCTTTGCCATCACCCTTGTTCTACAACTATAAAGTTCTCACTCCTTCTGCCCCTAAGAAGAAACCTCAAGGCCCCTCCACTTCCTGTTAGTCAGTGTTGACAATCTTTGGGTGATGGATGGTCTTTCCCATCTGATTCAGATGAGCCTCCTCATTGATTGATTAATTTTAAACAAAGGGACCTATTTTTTCCTTAGCAAATACCTAATACACTTATAGGACTATATATAAATGCAATAGCATAACTATAATAAAACTTCCATCCAGAAAAGGAAAGAATGGGAAACCCAGTAGTCAGTTCTCTGTAGCTGTTATTCAACCCTCATGGCATATACTCAGGCCAAGCACAGTGTTGCTTGGTATTGCCCTCTGAGAGGAGCTCCTTTGTCCATTATCCCTTGGCCTCTGAGGCACCTGACTTTCTTTTCTTGGTGGCTCTCCCTCGTCCATAATCCTTCATGGCCACTGAAGTTGAAATCGGAGGCTATGACCATATGCACGCAACAGATCTTAGGCAGTCTGTCTCCTCCAGGTAGTGCAGAACTAAGGACCCAGGGGTTGTACAGTCACAGATGCTGCAGATCACGCTTGCGATCTCTTAATACAATCTCTTAAAACTTAGACACATTTTAGTCTTCTAGCTGCTGGTGTCATTTTCATGAGAGTGACTGCAGCCAAAGTCTTCATCTAGGCATAGTTTTCAAGCCTAAAGATTCTAGACCCTCCCTTACTGTCTTCTGTTTTCAGCCAATTTCTCTCTAGGGTTTCCAACTCTCCAGACTGAAATATCTGAATATTTCCCACTTACCCACAAATAATCACACAAAGCCAATATCACATAGGTTGGATTCTGTCATTTGTTACACATGCTTTGGGAAAAAATCCTTTAGTAGTTAGCTTTAGATTTATCTTCATGTAACAGAAATCCTAAATATCTGTGCTTTAAACAAGGTAGGATTATTTTTGTGTTCAAATAAAAGTTTAGAAGTAGGCCCACCAGGGATGGAGTGGTGGCTTCACAGTTTTAGGGATCTAAACTTATTGTTTCCTAGTCTTCTGTTATCAGTAGGATATTTTCTTAACACTATGAATCAAGAAAACACACCTCCACATTCCCCCTCTAGCCAGCAGGAAGAAGGATGGATCCATAAGGGAAAACTCCTCCTTTTCAGGAAGCTACCCTTAGAGAAGTGCAGACAAACCACGCAGTCATATCATATCGGTCAGAATTTATTCATATAGTCTCACATCGTTTTAAACAGCTTCTGGATTGTTTTCCATTTTTGGCATTAAAGTTGCCATTGATGTACAGGTGTTTTCAAATCACATGGGTAAATATCTAAAATTGCCGGGTCGGTCATATAGTAAGTCTGTGTTAAACTATAAGAAACAGATAAACTATTGGCAAACAAAACTGTGCTGTTTTGCATTTCCACTAGCAATGAAGGAGAGTTTCTGTCAGTCTTCATTCTGGCCCAAATTTATTACTGTCAGTTTTTTCCCCTTAATATTAGCGATTCTAATGGATGTGTATTGGTGTTTCATTGTGCTTTCAATTTACGTTTTCCTGTTGACAGTGATGTTGACCATCTTTTCGTGTGCTTATTTGTTACCCATGTATCTTTGGTGAAGTGTCTGTTCAGATCTTTTACACATTTTTAGTTTGCTGTATTGTTTTCTTATTCTCGAGTTTTAAGTGTTCTTTATATATTTTAGATATGAGACCTGCAGCAGATACATGATTTGCAAATACATTCTTTCCAATGTATTTTGACAATGTGGCTTGTCTTTTGCTGTAGTAACTGTCTTTGATGACAGTTCGTCTTTGATGAGAGTAAGATTTTTCATTTTGGAAAACTCAATTTATGTATATGTATGTTTTTTTTGTTTTGAGTTTGTGCTTGTGGTGTTGTATCTCAAAATTCATCACTAAACTCAAGATCATGGGAATATTTTTCTATGTTTTCTTCCAGAAGTTTTATTTGTTTGAATGTACATGTAGGGCTATGATCCATGTTGAGCTAATTTTTGCATAAGGTGCGAAGTATATGTCAGGATGTGTATGTTTGCATACAGACATCCATTTATTCCAGCACAATTTGCTGAAAATACTCCACTCAACTGCCTTTGCAACTTTGTCAAAAATAAGTCGACAACATTCGTGTGGATCTCTTTCCAGACTCTCTATTTTGTTCCATTGACCTGTTCTTTAATCAATACAACACTGTCTTGATTAGTTTAGTTTGATAGTCTTGACACTGAGTAGTCCTCAAACTTTATTCTTCTTGTTCCGATTTGACTATCTGGATTCCTTCGTCTTTCCATATAATTCTTGGAACCCACTCATCCATGTTTACAAGAAACTTGCTTGTATGTTGCTTTGGACTGCAATGAATGTATGTATCAAATTTGGGAAGATTGACATTTTAGTTAATATCGTCTTACAATCAATGAACACATATATTATTATGTATAGTTCTGGGTTTGGAATTTTTGGTGGTTGTTTTAGGGTTTATAGTACATTATTAATTTATCACTGTCAACCTTCAAATGATTTTTAT
This sequence comes from Equus quagga, assembly GCF_021613505.1. Lineage (NCBI taxonomy): Eukaryota > Metazoa > Chordata > Mammalia > Perissodactyla > Equidae > Equus > Equus quagga. Next base: position 9,331,102 of record NC_060277.1, read on the forward strand.
ATCACGAAATGTATACTATAAGTATCTTAAATACTATGCATCCATTTTTTCTTCTAGGCATGTATTGAACTTACACATAACTTCTAAACCTCAGGATACATTGTTATCCTTTTTGTTCAAATAGTCAATTATTTGTAGAGGCTTTTACATTATAAGAAAAAAATATATTTATCCATTCAACTGCCATTTATAGTGCTCTTCTCTCCTTTCTGCAGATCCATATTTCCATCTGCGTTCTTATTCCTTTTGCCTAAAGGACATTCTTAACATTTTTGGTACTATGGATCTGATAGTGATGAATTCTTCCAGCTTGGGAATGTCTGAAACATTCTCAATTTTATCTCTCCTTTGTAAGATATTTTTACTGGTCATGGATTTCTAGGTTACTATTTATGTATGTACATATTTATTATTTTAAAGGTGTTTCACTGTTTTATTGTGTGCATTTTTTTGAGGGGAAATCAGCTTATCTTTGTTTTTCTGTATGTAATGTCTTTTTAATCTCTCTACTATTAAAATTTTATCTTAATTGCTGGTTTTGAGCAATTTCGTTATGATATGCCTTGGTGTAGTTTCCTTCCTGTTTATTGTGTAAGAAATACATTCAGCTAGTTTGATCTATGGGTTATATTCTTCACCACAGTTGGAAAATTTTCAGTCATTATTTCTTCAAATAATTTTCTGACTTTCCTTTCTTTTGGGACAACAATTGCAAGTATGTTAGGACAAGTGGAGTTGTCCCAGGCTCACTGACGTCCTTTTCATTGTTTTATTCTTTTTTCCACTGTGTTTCTTTGAAGCAGTTTTTTTGTTATATGGTCAAGTTTACTAATGTTTCTCTCAGCACCATATAATTGGTTGTTTATCTCACAAATTGTTCATCTAATTGGTGGTACGTTTTTCATTTCATATGTTGTGGTTTTCTCTCTATGAGTTTGATTTGAATCTTTTAAGTATTTTCTATGGGTCTACATTTTTTGATGTCATACTTGGATGTCATAGAAAGATATTTGATCTTTGTCCCTGGTTCCTGGCATAGAACTCCTAAAATTCTTGGAATTTCTTGAGTGATAAAAGGGATGCAAGTCTTTTTTTGTTGACCAAATGTGTCAGAAGTGCTATGAATAAAAACAGCTCATATAGCCAAGAAATCACTGCCAAATTCAATGTCATGAAGCTTTTACCAAATGTTTTCTTTCAAGAGTTTCATAGTTTCAGCTCTTACTTGTAGTTCTTTCCTCCATTTTGAGTGAATTTTTATGTATGGTGTAAGGTAAGTATCCATCTTCATTGTTTTTGCCTGTGGATATACAGTTTTCCATGCACTGATTTTTGAAAAGACTGTCCTTTCCCTATTAAATGGTCTTAGCATCCTTGTTGAAGATCGTTTATGGGCTCTCTATTCCCTTTCATTGGTCCATACATCAGCTTTTATACTAGTATTGTAAGCTTTTGCTTACTGTAGTTTTGTACTAAGTTTTGAAATCAGGAGGCATAAGACCTCTAAGTATGTTCTTTTTTTCCGGGATTGTCTCCATACCAATTTCAGGATGGATTTTTCCATTTCTGCAATAAACACCGTTGAGATTTTGAAGGGGATTGCATTAAACCTGTAGATCACTTTTAGTAGTGTTGACATCTTAGTAATAGTAAGTCTTCCCATCCCTGAACATGGGGTGTCTTTCCATTTATTTGTGTTTTCTTCAGTTTCTTTCAGCCATATTTTGCAGTTTTCAGTGTGCTAGTCTTTTGGCTCCTTGGTTAAGTTTATTCCTAAGTATTTTCTTCTTTTTGATACTATTCTAAGAGAATTATTTTCTTAATTTCTTAGATTATTCATTGTTAGCATATAGAAACACCATTGGTTTTTGTGTTTTGATTTTATATCTTCAACTGTGCTGAATTTTTTCATTAGTTCTATCAACTATATTGTGAAATATATTTTCTTCATGTAGGAACCTGCCTTCAGGGGCCGGCCGCATGGCTGAGTGGTTAAGTTTGCACTCTCTGCTTCAGTGGCCCAGGCTTTTGCCAGTTCAGGCCCTGGGTACGGACATGGCACTGCTCATCAGGCCATTCTGAAGTGGCATCCCACATAGCACAACCAGAGGTACTCACAGCTAGAATATACATTGGCAACAGATGTTAGCTCAGGTGTCCATCTTTAAAAAAAAGAACATGCTGTCAGTGAACAGAGTCTTTTATTTTTTTCTTGCCTAATTAGTTTTGCCAGCACATTCAGTACTACGTAAAAAGAAATGGGAAAGTGGGCATTCTTGTCTCCTTCCTCTTTGCATCATTATCTGTAATTGGATGCTAGATATGCTATAATTCTATTTCTTCCCCTATATTATTGATTTTATACTTTTACGTTTACATGTTTTAAAACCCACACTATGTTATTATTCTATCCATTGATCAGTCAGTTATCTTTGAAAGAGATTTAAATAACTTTGTTTAAAAGGATCTTAGATATTTATACATGTAGTTACCATGTCTTGCAGTCTTCCGTCTGGTAGCATTTTTCTTCTTGAAAAATGTCCATTAATATTTCTTGCAGTTAAAATCTTGTTTTGATATATTCTTTCAGTTTTTATTTGCTTGAAAATGTCTTCTTTTAGCTTTCATTTCTGAGAAACGCTTTTGGTGTATATGGATGTCTATGTTTTTTTTTCTTTTAAGTGAGTTAAAGATGTTTCTCCATTGTTTCCTTGCTTGTCTTGTTTCCAGTGACTCCTTAGCTGTGGCCAATTTTAACATTTTCTCTTTATGATTGATTTTGATATTTGTAATTTGATTATGATATACCTTGGTATTTCTTGTTTTTTGGTTTTTTGAGTTTTGGATCTGCAGTTTTCTATTTTCAATAAAACTTAGAAATGTGTCAATCATTATTTCTCCAAATACTGTCTCCACTTTGTTAGGGACTCCAACACATCTATATAAAATTACTTGAAGTTGTGTTCCAGGTAAGTAATAGTCTTTTCACTTTTTAAAATGTTCTTTTCTGTCTGTGTTTCCTTTGAATGGTTTCTATTGCTATGTCTTCAAATTCATTCACCTTTTTTTCTGCTGTTTCTGATCTTCTGTCCATTCTGTTTTATTCATTTTTCACTTAATACATTGTAGTTTTCATCTTTAGAATTTAATTTTTCAACTTTAAAAATTCTCTATATCTTGTTTCACCCATTGAACATCTAGATTGCAGGTATAACAAGTGTTTTTTTCTGTAGTTTTCTTTTTCTTGCCTAATTGCTCTGGCTAGGACTTCCAATACTGTGTTGACCAAGAGTGGGGAGAGTGAGCATCCTTGTCTTGTTCCTGTTTTAGAGGGACAGGCTTCACTTTTTCACATTGAGTGCGATTTTAGCTGTGGGTTTGTTGTATATGGCCTTTACTATTTTGAGATAGTTCTATACTTGTTTTATTTAGATTTTATATCATAAATTGCTGTAAATCTTGTCAAATGCTTTCTCTTCATATATTGAAATGATCATATGATTTTTATTCTTCATTTAGTAAATGTGGTGTATCATATTGATTGATTTGTGGATAGTCAACCATTCTTGCATCCCTGAAATAAATCCCACTTAATCATGCTGTATATTCCTTTTAATGTAATTTGTATTCAGTTTGCTAATATTTTGTTCAAGATTTTTGCAACATTGTTGATTGGTGATATTCATCTGTAATTTTCTCTTTTGTGTTGTCCTTGTCTGGTTTATCAGGGTAATGTTGGCCTTGTAAAATGAGTTAGAAAATATGCTCTCTTTTTCAATTTTTTGGAAGAGTTTAAGAATGAGAAGCATTACACCCTTGAATGTTTGGTAGAATTTACCTGAGAAGTTGTCTGGTCCCGGACTTTTGTTTCTTGGGAGCTTTTTGATTACTGTTTGAATCTCATTAGTAGTGATCAGATTGTTTAGATTGTCTATGGCATCTTGATTCGTTTTGGAAGATTGTATGATTCTAAGAATTTATCCATTTCTTATAGGTTATCCAATTTGTTGGTGTATACCTTTTCATAATATTCTCTTATAAACCTTTTGTATTTCTGTGTATCCATTGTAATGTCTACTCTTTCCTTTCTGATTTTATCAAAACCTGCTTTTTTTTTCTTAGTTAGTCTAGCTAAAGGATTGTCAATTTTGTTTCTTTTCTCAAAGAACCAGCTCATAGTCTCATTGATCTTTTCTCTTGTCTTTCTAGTCTCTATTTCATTTACTTTGGCTCTGATTTTTAGAATTTCCTTCTTTCTACTGACTTTGAGATTCGTTTGTTCTTCTTTTTATAGTTTCTTTAGATGTAACGTTAGATTGTGTTATTGAGTTTATTCTTTTTCTTGAGATCAGCCTGTATTGCTGTAGACTTCCATCTTAGTACCACTTTAGAGGCATCCCATACATTTTATGTCACATTTTCATTTTCATTTTTCTCCAGGTAATTTTTAATTTCTTCTGTGATTTCTTTGTTGATCCAATTTTTGATCAGTAACATGTTGTTTAGTCTCCACATATTATGACTTCTTCAGCTTTCTTCTTGTAGTTGGTTTCTGGTTTTGCACCATTGTGGTGAGAAAACATGCTAGAGATGATTTCAATCTTCTTAAATTTATTGAGACTTGTTTTGTGGTCTAACGCGTAATCTATACTGGAGAATGTTCCCTGTCCACTTGAAAAGAATGTGTATTGTGCAGTTTTTGAATGACATGCTCTGTATATAGCTATTAAGTTCTTCTGGTCTAACGTGTTGTTGAAGGCCATTGTTTCCCCGTTTTTTTTTTTTTTTTGTCCGGATGAGATACCCATTGATGTAAGCGTGATATTAAAGTCCCCTAGTATTGTTGTATTGTTATCAGTTTCTCCCTTTAGTCTGTTAATATTTGCTTTGTATATTTTGGTGCTCCTATGTCAGGTTCATAAATATTTATGAATGTTATATCCTCTTCTTGGATTGATCCCTTTAAAATTATGTAATGTCCTTCTTTGTCTTTTGTTACAGTCTTTGTTTTAAGGTTTATTTTGTGTGCTCTCAGTATTGCTACTCCAGCTTTCTTTTTGTTCCCATTTGCATGGAATATCTTTTTTCACCCTAAGCTTCAGCCTGTGTGTGTCTTTAGATGTAAAGTGAGTCCCTTGTAGGCAGCAGGCAGATGGGTCTCATTTTTTTATTCATTCAGCCACCCTATGTCTTATGATTGGAACATTTAGTCCATTTATATAAAGTAATGTTAGACAGATGTGTCCTTATTCCATTTTTATCAGTTGTTTTTCATAGTTTTCCTCTGTTCCGTTCTCCTTATCCTGGTCTCTTTTCTTATCATTTAGTTGTTTTATTTAGCATTCTATTTGCCTTCCTTTCTCTACATTTTTTGTGTATCTATTGTAAGTTTTTGGTTTGTGGTTACCATAGGGTTCATGTATAACAAGTTATGTATATATACCAACCTTTATATATATATAGCAGTCTATTTTAAGGTACACTTGCTTAATTACAAACACATTCTAAATGCACAACATTTTACTGCCCCTTACCATGTTTTTTGCTTTTGACATCATGTTTTACATATTTTTATTTTCTGCATTCCTTAACAAATTATTGTAATTATACTTAATTTTACTACCTTTTTCTTTTAACCTTCATGCTAGCTTTTAAAGAGGCTTATCCATTGCTGGTACTAAATATTTGCCTTTACCAGTGTAATTTTTTCTTTCATATGCTTCCTTATTTCTAGTTATGGCCTGTTCTTTTCTTCTTAAAGAAGACTAACATTTTTGTAAGGCTGGCTTAGTGGTACTGAACTCCTTCAGTTGTTGCTTGTCTGGGTAACTCTTTATCTATCCTTCAATTCTGAAGGATAACTTTGTCAGGTAGAGTATTCTTGGTTGTAAGTCTTTCCCTTTAAATAATAAAGGGAATATTTCAGCACTTTAAATAATCAGACCACTCCCTCCCATCTTGCAATTTTGGCTGAAAACAGCTTAGAGTCTTATGGGGGCTCCTCTTGTATCTGCCTTTTTGTTTTTCTCTTGCCACCTTTAAGATTCTCTCTTTATATTTAACTTTTGCCATTTTAATTATATCTTGGTCTGGATCTCTTCAGGTTCATCTTGTTTGGGACTGTCTGTGCTTCCTGGAGCTGGATGTCTGTTTTCTTACCCAGGTTATGGAAATTTTTAGTGATTATTTCTTCAAATACATTTTCTGCTCCTTTCTCTCTCTCTTCTCCTTCTGGAACACCTATAATGGGAATGTTAGTATGTTTGATGTTCTCTCAGAGTTCCCTTAAGCTGTTCTTATTTTTTAAAATTCTTTTTCTCATGGCTGTGCTTATTGGATAATTTCCAATATTTTTTCTTCAGATGACAGATCTGTTCTTCTACATCATCTAATCTGCTATTAATTCCTTTTAGTGTATTTTCATTTCAGTTCTTGCATTCTTCAGCTCTAATTGTTTCTTTCTTACATTTTCTAATTCTTTGTTGAAGTTCTCGCTGTGTCCCTCCATTGTTCTCCTGAGTTTGGTGAACATTTTAAGGAACATTACTTTGAACACTTTATCAGGTAAATTACTTATCTCTGTTTCATTAGGATTTTTTCTGGGGCTGTACTTTTTCTTTCATTTGAAACATATCCTTTGTCTCATTTTGTTTGACATTCTGTGTCTGTTTCTATGAAGTAGGTGAAATACTTCCCTCTCCTGTTCTTGAAAGAGCAGCCTTGTGCAGGAGCATCCCCTGTGTAGACTGCACAGACTGGTTGGCTTTGGCAGGACAGCTGGTACTGGAGTGGGACACCAGCTGGAAAATTCCAGGCTGCTCTGTTCCTGGGATTGCCCTCGAAAGGCAGCTGGAGCTAGAGCTGGGTGCCAGGAGTGATGTTCTCAGTCCGTCTTCTCCTGGTGGCTTCCTGGGGTGGCCTTAGCACGTCTGCAGCATCTGGGCTATGCTCCCCCCTCAAGCTTTTCTCTCCCCAGAGATAGTCCCAGCAGTTCCCAGCTCCTTTGACTGTTTCTTTAGGGTTAGTAAATGGATTTCCTTCCCATATAGTCTTGGTGCCCTTTAAACCACCATGTTGTTTGCTGCTCCCTGGGCAGGCAAGCCTGGACATGGGCCCCTCCACACTATCCCTCTCTGCAGAAGGTCACTGCACCCAGAGTTAAGTTCCTGTTAATAACCTGTCACCATCTCTCCTACCCATTTCTATGTGGTCCCTCTAAGTGCAGAGCTGTTCGGTCAGCCCTCAGGAGGAATTGCCTTATATTTAGGTGTCAATTTTGGGTGTTCGTGGGAGGATGTCTGTTCAGCCTTTTCCTATGCCACCATCTTGGAACCTCCCCTGCACACCTCTCATTTTTTGTTCCTCTCTTGCTTTCCTTTTCTTTCCTTTTTACTTTTTTTTAGTGTCATTTGGGAGAACTTTTAAAGAAGAATGAAAATATTTATTTGGATTAAATTTAAAACTGGTATAGAAATACTGATAACGTTTGGTTAATTTAAACTACAGAAAATAAATGACTATCTGCACTCCATTATCCATGCAAATGACTTGCTTGAAACATTTTACAATATCTTTTAATAATTTTAACTTCTAAATCCATATTGGCAGATGCCCGTTTCTTTACTCATCACTTATGCAGATTTTCATTGGTCAGTATGTTACTTGCCCAGAGATTCATTCTCCAACTGGCAAAAGGAATGTTTGATTTCCGTCGGCTATAATATTCATCACAGTTTCGATCTAGGCTTAAGAACAATGGGCAGTGAAGATGTGGCCTTCTTTGGTGATCCCTACTTTTCTTTTCCTGAGCTTCTTTTCTGTAGGATTGGCCCAAAATCCAGGGTCAGCCACAGAAGAAGACAACAACTACCTTCCTTTCTGGGACCAGATTAGTGGGGATATAGCAGAATATCCAGTACAAAATAACAAAACCATCATTGATGGCTGGAACTACCTGGATCGACTGCAAATGTTAAAGATTCTCATAAGAGAGTCAAACAAATACTTTGCTTGGTTTGGAGAAAACAATAGAGGCAATGTGCTGTGGATACACCCCATATTTTATAGAAAGTTATATAAGACGGGTATGTACATTTTAATGCTTTCCAAGGAAGGTTGCTTTTCTCTTTCTTCATTATTGACACTGTTATTATAACTGATGTGTTTAACTGATACTGTCTGAATGCTCATGGAGTGTATAGTTGACACAATCATTTATCTGACAGTATTCAAACTTTCTTATGACCTAACCAAAGAATCCTGTAGGTTGGTAAAATTATTTGGCATATCATTTTTTACAACTTTAGAATTTCTGGTTAAAAAACAATGCAGTTTTAAAATATATCGCTGTGAGCTGCCAATCATGATGCTTAGAGGAGACATGTCTCCCTCTACACCCAAAATTTTCAATTTTTGAAATATTTTCGTCTTATGGTCTGACAATCTTCTCAGAGAAATGTGGTACTATAAATGCCTTTGTTTCATATGATGAGATGATTATAGGAAACGTGGCCAAAGCTTCTTTTGGGTAATGTTTAATATAAAGTAAGGGACGGAAATTACTTTACCTTAAAAGCCTGGGGTTTCCTCACATAATATTAATGGAATGTGTGCCTAAGATAGGGCTCTCAATACACAGTCTTCTTTCCGTTACTTGTTAAATACAGGAAGAAGAAAGGAATGAAAACAGAGAGGAGCTGGTCTAGTAACTAGACTTGTACTGAAACAAGGATTGTAGAGAGATGAAGGAGAGATGTGAGGCTTCAGTTTGGAGCTCTGGGCTTCTGAAATCTCTTCTATTTTCTTCCTGTGTTTAGGTGAATTTCTCCATCTGGCTTTTACTCTTTCTAGTCTCTGTACCAATTTTCTTATTCCCAATGTTTCCTAACTGAACCAGCTTTCCATTTTCATGAAATTCTTTTCCAAATTGTCTTTGGAAGTGATTCGACTTCCAAAAAACTCAGGCTGAGCAAAGAGTGAAACAACATTAGAATGCGGTACCCTGCTATAGACCAAGACTGCTTGCACATTTGAATTATGACAAGCGGCTCTTGGTTTGTTGAGGATGAATCAAGTGACCAAGAGAGGCTGCCTGTAAAGAGACACTCTGCTTCTCCAGCTCAGTCAAGAAGGGGTCTTTACATACTGCCATCTCTGAGAAGCTTCCAGCTCTTAAAGTGTGTGACAGCAAATGAAATGCTATGAACGGACCATATCATTAACAGGAATATTTTGAAGGGGAGCATATGTGTCTTTTTCATGACTTTTTATTAAAAGTTTAAAATTATATCTGAGACTTTTTCTTATTTTGCCTGCTCTGTTTACTCTGCAGATTGATTTTCAGAACCCCTCAATATTTCAGTCTGTGCTTATGAGGCTGATGCCCCTGGCTGCATATCCATCAACAGTGGCTGGGGAGGTAAGTGTTCGATTTGCCTCATGCTTCTTTTTTGATCTGTGGTTGTGAGGCATACTCATTCTGTTTTTATACAGGGTAGGATAATTTGGGGTAAGTCCTGGTATTGCCATTGTAAATTTATACAATTTTCTATGCAATTTCCCTGGGGAGTTAGAAAGTTAAAAAGCCATCTGAGGGGACAGTCCTGTGGCCTAGTGTCAAGGTCAGTGTGCTCCGCTTCTGCAGCCCAGATTCGTGGGTTCGTATCCCTGGTGCTGACCTACACCACTTATCAGCCACGCTGTGGTGGAATCTGCATACAAAGTAGAGGAAGATTGGCACAGATGTTAACTCAGGGCTAATCTTCCTCAAGCAAAAAAAAGGAGGTGAAATTGGCAACAGATGTTAGCTGAGGGCTAATCTTCCACAGAAAAAATAAAACACAATAAAGTAACCAAAGGAGAAAGATAACCTCTTACTACAGACATTTCTAAATTATGGTGTACACCAGATTATTAATTTTAGATAGACACTAAAGAAGAAGATGACTCTTTAAGGTATCCAGTGTTGCAGTCTTTCTGTTGCTTATTCCACATGTTCCCAGCCGCTACTCAAACTAGGTACTATTTACTCCTCCCTGCTACATCCCAGCACCTGACTTAAGCCCTTAGAGGCATAGTTTAATTCAATCCTTTCCATATTTATATTAATACCCTTGTAATAAAGAGAGTCAAACAGAGGTGGAGAGATTTTTCTCCTTTCACAAAGCTAGTAATTGATTCTTAACACTCATCTTTCTACCTTTAAAATTCGTTTTATTGATCACTGTGCTGGTTTGCCTTCTTAACCCCTAATCTGTAAAAAGCATGATAATGAGTTTTCATTTCCAAATGTAAGACTTATTTGAGGCCTTAAAGACCAATGCCACTGGAGCATCCATCTAATATATCTGCTGCTTCTCAATGATTTATTCAGAAATATAAATTCACTAGTGACAAAATTTTGAAAAAGTGAATCTTGTAAATGCACATTTCAAATAAAGGTCATATTTGGTAATGAACAAAGTCTTTTAAGCCCAGCATAGACAGACCAATGTAAACTTTATATTGGTAGCCATCCATTCAATTTTCAGGGTTCAGGTGAAAAGCAGAAACAAGACCAATGAGGTCACCTAGTTTACAAAGTTTCAAATCGTGAGAAGATGACGTCATCTAAAGGACAGAAGAACATTCTTGGAGATTTCTGTCTATTATTTGTATTTTCTCCCTTATGTTTTGTAGTACTAGTTATCTTGGCTTCTCCTTGACAGTTAGATTAACAATCAAAATAGTCCTCTGGTTGTCAAGCAGGAACATGGGAGGATGTCTCATTAACAAGAAGTGTTGAATCGTGCCTCTGACTCCAAAGCCAGGCTGAGGAGTGGTGCTGGGAGTAACCCAGGCCTGAGAGCTACTAGAATCCTGGTAGACAAGATGAACACTGGAATCAAGAAGTAGATAACCAGTCCAAAGACAGAATATGCACCAATACTCCAGTAGTACTTGGTTGAAATGAATTCGCGTCAAGAACCAGAAGAACGATATCAAACAGAAAACTGAGGAAATGTTGATTGGAAAGAGAGTCAGAAATCCTTTAAAAAACTGAGAGGATAGGACAAGATAGTTAATTGAAATGTCTTCATTGATTTAGGCAGAATCTCCACAAGTAACATATTTTGAGCATCATCGACATATATACCCAAACTGAGGCAAATGTGTTTGTCAGTCAAACCTTGTTATATACTTCCTATTTGAGGAGTAAATAAACATAGAGCTGGATACTTTGGGATTTGCTTGAATTAGGCAGATTCATGGCAAGTATCTGCATCCAAAGTGTGCCCCTGGTGTGGGCAATTCCCTGAGTGTGATTGACCCCAAGTTGTCCTAGTCCTGTTCATTTCCTGAGCCAACAAATTGAACAGAATGTTTTGGGGGCTAAACTGGCTAAATTGCATAGGCTGAGCCTGAGGCATTTTGCTAACTCCATTTATGAATACACGGTTAATGGTTCCACACAGCTTTCTTCTGTTACATTACAGGCATTAATTTCTATGTGACTGTTATACCTTTCCTTGCTGCAATTGAATCTGGGTTTTTGAAGAATTTACCACATGAGGTAGAATTTGTATCTTGAGAGGAACACAGGCCTAACTTCTGTTATTCAATTGCGGAATGCTGTGCCTCAAACCCACAAATTATGGATGCAGCCAATGTGTTTTATCAGGTAAAAGAGTATGACTATTCCCTTTCTGAGTGGATGAATGAAGACACTGAAGCTCTGCTATCAGATTCATGATGTAAAAATAGATAAACTTCCTATTTACATGCGTATGAAACTATAAGTGCAAAGTTTTGCCTGGCCCTTCTGGAATTCTTCCTATTCCTATCCTGAAATGATCTAAATGCATAATTAATAGCAAATTAGTATAATTTTATCTATAAGAAAGCTTTTTCAGTGGAATTTCTGTAACAATTACCAAATTATGTTTGTCTATGCAAATAAATTGGAAAAATTTGTTTGTAAAGAAAATAAGTAAAAGTAAATGACATCTTCAAGTGTTAAAATTTATTTCAAAAATAAACCTACTTCTAGATAACTAATTGAGTATTTCACAGTATTCTATTTCAGGAATTCATGACATTGATGATTAAACTTATTTTAATTTTACTTTGAAATCTTCTATTCACATAGATCTTATCTATTCTGTAGTATTTGGAGTCCAGGAAGAAAGTTTTAACTATTGGAGATATTCCTAAGTATGACACAGATGAGGACACAGCCATCGTTTACGTGTGGAGGATGCATCGAGCATCTTTTGATGCCGCAACACCCAAGTTCAGTGACATGTAAGACAATTGCTCTGTGTGATACGATTAACTCTTCGTTTCTGCCTGACATTGTAAAACATAATGTATAAGTTTTGTTGTGTCAAATATTCATTTCTCATATTTTCCAGAATTTCTTAGAAAAGACTTTTTCCAATTTTATTTGCAATTCATCTAAGTGTCTTCTGATCCATCAATGAAGGTATAGAGAAAAAGATGGCTGTTTGTTGACACACCTTCCAAAGGGAAATTCCATGACATTCTTTGATAGTACAGTTCATAGTTACTTAGTTGCTTATGTCTAATCAAGTTCTTTTAATGAGTGCAATATGCAATTAATTTCTGTTCTTTGATTCTAGCTGTTTATATAAAGTGGCTACGCAAAGAGAGTGGTAAAACATTCTGAGTGAGATCTCAACTTACAACACCACCTCTCACTCCCAAAAAACAAAAATGGTTTGAAGTAGTTGTTTAGTATCTGTTCATCATTTGGCAATGCTATGGAGTCCACCCAGTCACCCAATTCCTATAATACTTCTTAAGGGATTTCCTAAAGAGATGGCCATTTTTCTTTCTTAACAAACAAAAATGTAGTGGGATAAACGATGTGAAATTTTCGTGCTAAACATAAACCCAGGCAAATACAGGAAATTTCCTTTAATGGTTGACGATGACTACAGTGGGGTCTCCTGCTAAGTATCCATCAGCCTTATATGGGTATTGGTAAAATAAAAGCTGTAAAAGGAGAAGTACAGAATCCCAGTGCCGGTCCTGTTTCTCTTCTAGGCCTTTTGTCTGTGCCTGGTTCTAGGCCACCCTTGACTCCAATTGTCAGCTGCTGTGCTCCTGCCCGTTACCCTGTCAATGACCTTCTGATTCTCATGAGTTATTTCTTAGTATGAATGTGAGCTGTAGAGATTTAGATTACCTAAGTTTAGCCTTTAAACATGAGATTTTTTTCTTGAAACAGACTTCAAAAAAATTTTGGTGTTGTTATTGCTAAATGACCATACATAGGTATGGGAACCTCAGAAAACCCTGGAGAGATAATTCTTCTGAACTGTAAATATCACTGGTAACTACCTTTGTAAAGTATGTAATATTGATCTTTTGAGTGGGATGTATTTTGATTTAGATGGGATAAAATATATACTCAAAGGTGAATGGTCTTGGCAAAATCTGCTAACTCATCCATAAAATTCTCTTTTGCTACTTTCCTCTTTGCCACTGCAGACTCTTTTTTCTCCAGTTCTCATCAATCTATGCCTATTCCATTGTCTTTTAGCATTAAAGTTGTCTGCTTATAATAAATGTTGACACAATACAATTTTTTTGTCTAAGCAATGTCATGCCCACTGCCTTAACATTTTTGTTTTAACCAGCAGCTCGAAACTCATTTTAAAAGCATCTTCACCATAACATTAATAAATTAACCTGTACTGCTCTTTATGGTAAATTGTTTAATCTTTGAGTGATTCTGTGGACCATGGATTGTGCCTAGTGCTTTTAAGCAGTGTCTCACTTACAGTTTTTCCAAACCCTTACTTGTAAGGGCCAGCCCTGTGGCTGAGGGGTTAAAGTTCCACATGTTCCACTTTGGCAGCCCAGGTTCACAGGCCCGGATCCTGGATGGGACCTACTCCACTCATGAACCAGGCTGTGGAGACATCCCACATATAAAGTAGAACAGGATTGGCACAAGTGTTAGCTCAGGGCTAATCTTCCTCAAGAAAAAAAAAAAGAAAAGAAAAAGAGAAGGATTGGCAATGGATGTTAGCTCAGAGCGACTCTTCCTCACAAAAAAACAAAAACCAAAAACCCTTACTTGTTTTAGAGAATTGAACAATTTTAGATCGACTCATTTTGGCTTATAAGAATTACAGTTAGAACAGGAATAGTGAGATTATTGTAAATAAGGAATCCCTTAAGAATGAAATTGGATTAGATGAGGAAAGCGTGTGTATTTTACTGTTCAACATCCTTCAACCATGTTCTCTATCCCTGAGTTCCATATGCAAAACGGACTAGTTTGATCACTATAACTCTTAAGCCAGAAACAGAAGAAAATATTGATAATACATTTTTACTGATAACACAGGTGCAGAGAAGAACACAGATTGTGAGCGTTCAAGTCAATGGGTTATCACAAAATAAGTGCTCCATGTGTTACCAACCACCAGGGCAAGAAACAGCAGCTAACCATGACTCCAGGCACTACTTTCCTCCTTTCAGTTGCTACTCTTTCCCTTCAACCCAAAGGCAGCTACTATTCTAACACCAACAATTACTTTTGCTTGTTTAGCTTTGAATGAATGGAATAATACAATAACCATTTTGGCTTCTTCCATTGAAATTTGAATGGTTGCAGTCATCCATGGTTTTGTTTGCAGCAACACTTTGGTCTTTTTCATATCTGTGTAATGACAGATTAATATATGTCAGTTTAATTAACCATTCTACTGTACAAGAATGAGTGTAATGTTTTTAATTCTTGACTATTACCAATAATACCATCATGAACATTATGAACATTCTCATATGAGTCTTTGAGTGTGCTTATGTCTGAATTTCTGATGAAGAGATTTCTGTGTCAAAAGGATATACAGCTTGAAATTTAGTACATAGTACCAAATAGTTTGATTTTCCTACAAATTAGCACTTATTCCAGCAGTATTGATAGATTCCTTTGCTCCATATCCTTTCTTATACTTGAGGTGGTTACTTTTCATACTTTTATCCATTCTTTTAAATAATAGTAGCTAAATGTGGTAATTATTTAAAAATTCCAGATGACTTAATAAACTTGCAAGATTTTCCATATTTTGTAAATTATGTAGACGCCTTTTTTGCGAAGATGTTTTTTAGTTTCCTCTGTCAACTTCTTTAACATCTTTTATTGGAATTATTATTACATCTTTGATGATTTTGTGTTATTGTTAATGTTATTGATATTTCAACTTAATTTTCCAACTGTGTTTTGTTGGTATATATAAATTCAAAATGGTGATTTTGTTACCACGAAAAATTCTTAATCCATTTCTTATTCCTTATGATTTAAAAAATAATTCTAAGTATATATACACAATAAAGATCAGAACCAACCGTGTATTTTGTTGCAGAATTCTCAGACATTGCTATTAGATAACCTTCTACTCATTATATTGGCTCATTATACCCAGTCCCTGAGCTTCCTTTGTGGAAAATAACTGATGCTAGGAGAAGAGGAGACATAGGAAGTAGACACAGGTGGATTACAATGATAAATCACAAAGAATAAATCTGATGGAAGTAAGAGGGATTGGTTGGTATGCTACAATTTTTAAAAATTGTAATTCAAAATTGAGCCTTCTCTGTTGCTGTTCAAAAGATTCTCTAGCCAGGCACAATGTAGAAGATACTATGGGGATTAATTATATCAATCTGAGATTGTAGGTTCTTATGAGTTAGCTATTGAATAAATTACATAATCACCCTAAGGAATATAGGAGGAAACACACATTTGGACTTTGATTTGAATTTAAAATGAAACATTTTTAACTCATGTTACTAATAATGTGTCCCTCTTTTAGATTATTTTATTCTTCTGAAACTGAAAGAGACTTCACCATAGACTTTGCACTTGCCGTAGAATTATGTGAGGATACAAGATATGGCCCAGACTTTGAAGGTTCCGTAGATTTTGCAGTGGGTTTCCCACATAGGCAACTCACAGATCAAGATCAATATGTTCTTACAAGCGACTTCAGCATACGGGAAAAGGCACATTTGAGAACAGTAAGACTCCTTGCGAAAACAAACGAAATCACAGGTATGACCATGAGCTATAATATACATGATGCTTAAATGGACCAAAGTCGTAAGATCTATGTATATATAATGAGTCCTTCAACAGAAATTATTGAGTACCTACTGTATTTTATATATAGAATATAATTAGATTAATAGATAAAAAATTACTTTTCTAAGATCTCGTGTCTTAATAGATAAATTACATGCATAAATAAGTAATCACAATGTACTTTCGTCTGTGCAATAATAGAGGTATACTCAAAATTTACTTCTATGGCAAAGCTTATGCAAAACCAGGAGGAGGTGTAAATTACTCCCCATATAAATGGCAAAATATATATTTAATTGTCCTAGATTTTTCCTTTCTCCTCAGCTTTTCAGGATGCTACCTGTCCTCAGCCTCCTGCTCTTCTCACTCTTTACACATGAAACATCAAAGCACATTGTTGGAGTTAGCACCAATAAGATTATTGTTATCTCTAGCTATGCCCTCAGTGCTGAACATCAACACTGGCAAATCTCCCTTTCAAATCTCGCAGATATTTCACATTTGGCATATCAAATTCTCACCATGTGCCGCATACATCATTTCTCCTAAGTTATGAAGTCTTACCATTTGCCTCCTTATCACACTTAATTCTGTCCCTTCCTCCTCAACATCTGCACTTTCTGAGGACAAATCTTTATCATTCCTTACCTAGTTTTCATCACTCTCCCCTTAGTTGATCTAACCACATTTTATATAAATTATCCTCAATATATCATCTCGCTACTGCAGTAGGGACTGTTCTAAAATAAATATTTTATATGATTACTCTTAAAATTTTTATTGTTACTCTAACGATATTCTAGGTTTTGGATTAAGATTCAAACTTATTAGTCTGTGAAAATCAGGCCCTTCGTTATTGGCGTGTAACTCTCCACTGTCCCCCATAACATCATTGCCTTGCAACCTAACTCCTGCTGTGCCCGCACAAGTCATGCTGCCTGGAAACCTCTTTCTCCCATTGTTTAAGTGACCAATTCCTGCCCCTCCCTCAAATTCTCTAAAGGCTAATTTCCTCTGACCACTCCCTTGACCATTCCTCTGGCTAACCTAGGTCAATATCAAGGACTGCTTTCTCATCACTTTTTATATTCAAGTAGAATCTCCTACATTATCCTTTTCATACTGTGCAATTATGCAATGATTGACTTGTTAGTTTTTCATACTGGGTTGAAAAGCATAGGGTATTTTTGTTACTCCAGTACCTAAGCCAAGTGCCACAACTGGCCAAGCTCGGAACAGGTGCCCAACTTTTGATCATAATTATAATAGGGGCATGGCCATATTAGAGGGGGGCTTCCCCATGTAAATCCTGAGCCTAAAGCAGAGGAAGAAGACAGGTTTAAGTAAAGATGGGACTAGGTAGCTATAATAGCTGGAGGAGTCGCTGTAAATTGCACAGTCCTCTCATATTTGAACTGACTATAGAAGTGCTAGGAGCTTTTAAGCAAGGACGAGATGTGATTTTTCACCTTAAAAATCTAAGAAGATTGTGTATATTGAGGGTGAATTGTAAGAGTCTGAATCTGGAATTCTTGCTAAGGCTTAAAAAGAATTTAATATGGCAATAGCAGTGGGTGTCAACGTGAGAGGGTAGTACTGAATGGACGTGAAGGCATCAGATCAACAGGACTTAGCAATAGCATTTGAGGAGGGGGAGGTAGAGGTCATAACTCTCAGTGGTTTGGGTTGATACTGAAAGAGTGTAAAGTGGTGTCAGCTACCAAGATGGAGAATATAACAAGAAATAGAGATGGTTGGATAAAAGAGGAAGAGCGGGTGCAGAGAGTGGTAGTTTTATAACATTTATGAGCATCAATTAAATAATGGATATTAAACCGAATGCCTTCACATATCATTTTATTCACTGTCCATAATAACAGTGTGAAATGGGGGGCATTGTCCTCATTTTTGAGCAAAAGAATACACTGCAGTTAAATAACACGCTTGAGGTGATACACTTTGTAAGCAGCTGAAGCAGAGTTGAGCTAGGAGCTGTCTAACTCAGTCCTCGTGGGTTTGGTTTTTCTTCACTATTCAGTATTCCTTTCCTTGGAAATTTGAGCATGTAAAAGAATTAATGAATACTATGCATATAAATCTCAGCATTTTAGAATTAGAACTGTGTAGCCCCTGTAGCCAAACCCATCTTTTCATAGACTGACTCGAAGGCCGGGGAGGCTGAGATGCCAAACATCACTCAGTTTTAGCATCAGTAGGAAAACAGCCAGGTCTCCTTCCTCCCAGAAAAACATTCAGTCCAATAAACAAAACACTGTAAGTGAGGGTAGGAAGAGTGTAACCGTGGGTTATTGAAGGAAAATTATAACAAACACTTCATTGTTGACCTTTTTGTATTCCTTAATTTATCGCAGCTAATGCATTATTTGAGAATTTCTTAATAGCTCAAATTCTCAAATAGGGTAAATAGCTCTTTATTTATGCCATTACACTGTCCAACACAATGCATTTTCTTTTATTTTTTGACAAATATAAGTGTCAGGCAGAGCTACTAATATATTACAAATCCCATAATTAGAAAATTTAATTGACTTTATTTTGTATATTTTTAGATTTCTAAATTTATTTGTATTTTTACTAACTGAAATATGAATGTTTCTATTTTCACAGGAGTTGCATTTTTAACAAGTTGGAAGACGGTCGTGAAATCAGGAATTGGACGGGCTGGGGGACGACTCCTCATTAAGAGGCTACTCTTAATACCAAGACTTTAATAGCTTAAATTATGCTGGTATCGATTTAAGAATCCTTAGTAACAAACTGATGCTGTAGTTGATCAATTTAATTCCATGATTAAAAGCAATTAAATGTTATAATTACTATTTTGTGAAAATTTCTCTGGTTCCATTATTCCTTTCGCATCTTTGTATTTTCCCACGAAATTTGAAGTTACCAGCCAATAATCACCCCTTGGTGCCCCTGGAATCTAGCTGCATTTCTGGTGGAAGCCTAATTAATCCTTTAGATTGCCTGAGTTACACATGAATATGCAAATATCTATGTCGAAGGCGGGTTATACTACTTAATGTTTGGGTACTTTCTTCAATGCTTACTCCTCGATTGCCAGGTAAGCAAGGCAAATTCTTCTCTAACAGATTATTCTTACGAGATACAAGTTTTGGCACCTGGAATAGAGATTTTACAGTACTTTGTATTCTAGGACTGAGCTCAAAATACCTTGTGATATGAGCACCATTGTCAATCCGCATAGTGAAAGAGGCCGTTTCCCTAGTGTCTGAGCTCTTGGAGAAGTAATTTTCACTATCTAGTTGGAAACTTCTGAGCTCCTCCAATGTAAATCACTCAAACTTATACTTTTCCTTTTTTATATAATTTTTGCTACAACTGAAGCCCCATTGTGGAAAAAGCACGTATTAAAAACATGAGTTAAATTTATCTAAAATGGCCCGTCATTAATTCTTTTCTGATGGCATTAATGAAAACAATTACATTAGGTTAAGTATCTTCTGATGTTTCCAGGCACCAGTTGTACCTTTTCCCTGTAATGTGTCATTCATTTATTTCCCACAGATCTCAGTATTCTTTAGCTACCTCTCAACCCAAATTGTCTCTTATGAACAGAGGTGATGTTTTTTATATTATCACTGTTGCTTAGGAGATGGCTTGAGTAAGCAAGTGCCACTGTTCAAAAGTCTAATAACAGGTTGATCAATGTCTGCATGCAAGTGAGACTTTTCCACATAAAGAAATAAAACTAATAAGTGGAGGCAAAGGACAAAATGTATGGAATTGCAAAAAATTTCAAATAGCCAAAGCAATCTTGCAAAAGAAGAACAAAGCTGAAGGCACCCTACTTCATGATTTCAAATTATATTACAAAACTATGGGAATCAAAACAGTATGGTATTGTCATAAAAACAGATGCATAGATCAGTCAAACAGAATAGAGAACCAGAAATAAATTCAAGCACAAGTGGTCATTGAATTTTTGACAAAGGAGCCAAGAATATACAATGGAGAAAGGATACTCTCTTCAACAAATGGTGTTGGGAAAACTGGACAAACACATGGAATGTGTTGGAATTGAACTACTATCTTACACCATGTGCAAAACTCAACTCAAAATGAATTAAAGACCTGAACATGAAACCTGAAACCATAAAAATCCTAGAAGTAAACACAGGTGGTATGTTCCCTGACATTGAATTTGACACCAAAACCAAAGGCAATAAAAGTAAAAATAAACAAGTGAGGCTACATCAAATTAAAAAACTTCCACACAGCAAAGGAAGCTATCAAAAAAATGAAAAAAGAAGCCTATAGAATGGGAGAAAACATCTGCAAATCATATACCTTTTAAGGGGTTAATACCCAAAAGATATAAAGAACTCATACAACTCAATAGGAAAAAAAGCAATCTGATTTAAAAGTAGGCACAGGAACTGAATAGACATTTTTCAAAATAAGATATACAAATGACCAATGGATACACAAAAAGATGGTCAACATCACTAATGATCATGGAAGTGCAAACCAAAACTACAATGAGATGTCACCTCACAAATGTTAACAAGGCAATCGTCAAAAAAAGCTGATAAGTATTGGCGAGGATTTAGAGAAAGGGGATCTCTTGTGCCCTGTTGGTGAAAATGTGAATGGCTGCAGCCACTAAAGAAAGAAGTATGGAGGTTCCTCAAGAAATTCAAAATAGAACTCCTGTATGATCCAGCAAGTCCCCTTCTGGGTATCTATCTGAAGGAAACACAGTCACTATTTAGAGGAGGTATCTGCCCCCCAACGTTCACTGTGGCATTATTTACAACAGCCCAGACGTGGATACAACGGAAGTGTCCACTAATGGATGAATGGATAATGAATGTGTCCTATATATACACTATGGGATTTCATACAACCGTAACAAAGAGGGAAATCTTGCCATTTGGGACAACACGAATAGACCTTGAGGACATTATGCTTCGTGAAATAAGACAGACAGAGAAAGACAAATACCGTACATGTGAAATCTAAAAAAAACTGAACTCATAGAAAGAGATAACAGATTGGTGGTTGCCAGAGGAGGAGGTTGAGAGGTGGAAGAAGTGGATGAAGAAAGTCAAAAGGTACAAGCTTCCAATTACAAGATAATTAAGTCCTGGAGATGCAATGTGCAGCACGATGACTATGTAATAATACTTAATTGTACATTTAAAGTTGCTAAGAGAGTAGATCTTAAAACTTCTCAGGACAAGAAAAAATAATTTGTAACTATGTGAGGTATTGGATGCTAACTAAACTTGTAATTATTTTGCAATATATACATATATTAAATCATTTTATTATACACCTTAGACTAATACAATGCTTTACGTCAATTATATCTTAATAAAAGAGGGAAAAAATAGACCAAAAAAAGTATGCAACAAATATATCAAAAAGAGTTTGTCCTTATGTATAAATACTACAGTTCTATAAGGGGAATACCAATATTCCTGTAAAAATTGATAAAAGATATGAAAATCAGTCCATAGAAAGATACAAGCATGCTGGTTTTTACATTTAAAAATGGATATGATCAAAAGATTTGAGACTAGAGTACTAACAAGTTTATGAGACTATACACACTCTGTCACTGTTAAAAAACTAACGTTGGCAATACTTTTCAAGAAATTAAAATTCCACTTACAATATTTTTATCATTCATATATTATTGCCCAATGGCAAAATAAACTCTATAAAATGACTGACTGGGAAAAGAATAAATGGGCCAAACTATGATTGAAATGGTTTTGATATGTATATTATTGCAAATTCATACAAGAAAATTCAATGCCATTTGTGAAAAAGAATGGGTACACTGTCACGTAGTGATATGTTAAAATTGTTTTTAAAAAATTTCACAAAATTGTATTGTGTATATTATGCATTTTTCTCCTTGTGTTTATAAAAAGGTTCGATAGATTTATATGACACAACGCATATACATTCACACATTGAAAAAACATGAAAGGTGATAGACTTACGTATCAATATTTACTCTTTTTCTACTTTTACATCAAGAATGAGGAAATCATACAGGGAAAAGATTCATGATGTTCATTTTGTTTACAAGTTAAGTTGTGTTAAGTTGCCTAATCATTTTTGCTAGGTGGAACAATAAATCAGATTCAAAATCCCTCAGAGCAAATTCTTTACAGGATCATACACATCTAAGGGAGGATGTAGGGAATATAATTGTAATTACTCCTTGTGTAATTATCCTTGTGAAGCACCACTCATCTGCCACCTATGGACAGAACATATGCCAATTCTGGCTCTAATAACTGTGATTTTGGTTCCACAGGATATGTAAGTTCTATTTCAATTCATGCTACCCTGGAAATGAGGCAGGAGCAGTTACAACCAACTGTGACATTATGAGTGAGATCATATCAAGTTTAAGCTAGCCATAGTGTTCCCCAAGATGTAACCTTCTAGTTTGGACCTCCTGCACACCTGGCCACTGTCCTTCAACTATCAAAGATTCCCTTACAATCATAATGTCAGGAGGTCCTTACAAAATGTGGGTACATGCTGTGGTGAGCTGAATAATGGCCCCCAAAAGATTTCCACATCTGTTATGGGTTGAACTGTGCCTCCTCAAAGCTCATATGTTGAAATCTCCCATCCCTCCAAATGTGAATTTAATTTGAAATAGCGTTTTTACAGAGAGAAGTTAAAATGAAGTCATCAGGGTTAAGTCCAATCCAATACGACTGGAGTCCTTATAAAATGGGAATTTGGAGACAAACATACACAGAGGGAGAATGCCGTGTGAAAAAGAAGGCAGAGATCAGGTGATGTTTTCAGATGCCACGGAATGTCAAAGATTGCCAGCCAATCACCAGGAGCTAGAGGAGAGGCATAGGACAAACTCTTTATCACGCCCTTGGAAGGAATCAATCCTGCCGACACCTTAATCTTGGACTTCTAGCCTCTGAAACTTTGAGAAAATAAGTTCTATTGTTAAGGCCACTCAATTTTTGATACTTTGTTAAGGTGGCCCCTGCTAAACTAATACAATCTCTGTGTCTCCTGAACCTGAGAAGATGATACCTTACCTGAAAAAAGGGACTTAGAAGAGGTGATTAATTTAAGGATCTTGAGATGGGGAAATTACCTGAATTATCAGGATAGGCCCAGTGTAATCACAAAGTCCTTATAAGCGGGAGACAGGAGGATTAAAATGAGTAGAGGTAGATGTGATGATGTGAGTAGAGTTCGGAGTGATATGAGGAAGGGATCACAAAACAAAAAACAAAGACGGCTCGCCTCTAGAAACTACATAAGGCAAGGAAATGGATTCTTCCTTCAAAGCCTCCAGAAGGAAGCTGTCCTGTCAATACTTTGAATTTAGTCCAGGGAGGCCAGTATTGGGCTTCAGCCCTCCAGAACCATAATATAATAAATTTGTGTGGTTTAAGCCCCTATATTTGTAGCAATTTGTTACAGCAGCCATAGGAAACTAATACACATGTCCTGGCACAGGGCCAGTAGCAAGCATAATGCTTCATCAGTTTAGTAATCTACAAAGTCCATTCCTTGATTACTTCATGGTCTTTCCAGTTACCAAGTGCTTCCACTTACTTGGAAGGAAATTTCTCTAGTGTCTCTGAGTTAACTAGCAAGATCCTGTTGTCTTAACACATCAGACCTAGTTCCCAAGGCCACCAGGTCTGCTTAGTATGTTGGGAAGACTGGTGTTGTTTTTACTGAATATTACATTTCCAGAAGACATTTCTCTTTTCTGTCTACCTCTGCCTTACCCTCTCCCAGTAAAACAAATCCTGGGAAAACAGCTACCTTTACGTTTCTGGATTCTCATCTGTATTCTTCTGTTTTCATGACCCTGTCTCACTGAGGTGAGTAGTTGAGGCTGATGTTGTTTTGGGGTCACTCAATCAAATAAGCACAGGATAAGCCTCAAAGGAACCCACATCTCCTAACCCACTGTGGTAAGCTCCAAGACTCTCATATGAAGCCACATGATTAAATACGGGAAATGATTTTGTGACAATTGAATTTCTTAACAGTAGAAACTAGTGAAGAAATACAGTTTGAGCAAGAAGAGGTGTGATTGGCTGACAGTTTTTAGTATTTAACAAATTCGATATAATCCACAGATGAGAAGAGAGTAAATGAAAGAGGTCAAATGATAACATTTGCATGTTTTTCCTTTTCTTGTGTTTTATATCAAAGTGAATTTGCTTGTTATTTTATTTTTTCATAAAAGAATAGTCATTCTAGCAAAGAGGCGAAGTATCATTGAGATTGTCATCATAAAAGTGTCAATACATTTTCTAGTCTGCTGTTGCATATGTTCTTGTTCCACTGAACCAATGTTACCACCAGCTCTTTGTTCCTGAAGTCTTTACAGAAAATTTTGAAGCTGGTTTACAGGGATGGTTCAGCTCCATGAATGTGTGACTCCCTCAGTTGCATTGAAACGCACATCCAAAGATACGCAGGATATACATAACTTTCCCCAGTGTAAACCAAGACATCCTGAAAAATCAAACTCATGACATAAAACAGAAAAGAAATAACAGGGAAGTGAAATATGGATAGAGATAGTGATAGGTTGTGATTAGAATGGTAAATTAGTATTATTAGACCATGAATACATCAAATACACCATGCCATTCATGTTATTTATATTATGTCATAGTAAATGCTTTTAACTCATGAATTTTTAATTCATGAACTTTTAACTCACAAATTAAAAAGAATTCTCAATATAGAATATATAAGTCTAACTATTTGTACCCTATACCAATAATACTGAAGTTTTTGGTGATAGTATTGGAGGCCATAATACGCCACCACTACTCATAATTCTCACCATGTTATTGAGAAACAGATGAAGAATATTTCACCCATGCAGAAGATTATCACCCCCAGCAGTTGTAGGCAGATCTGTTCAACAGCAGGCCTTGCCCTAAAGGGGCAGGTCACTTATATCATGGAGGAGAAAACTGTGTGTCCCTGGAGAAAGGCTGCTGGCTAAGAGGGAAAAGGAGGGAACTGAAGCCTCACTTGCATACCCGTCCTTCTAATCTCACCCAACAGTGAATTCCTTACTACTCAAAGGAGAAAGGTGATCCACCTGTTAGAAATGTAGACCCTCAAGGCCCACTCCAGATCTGCTGAATCAGAATGTGCATTTTAACTAGACCCCCAGGTGATGTGTTTAAAACTTTGAAAAACACTGGAAGTCACTCCTCCTCCTTGGGGGAAGAGTGAGTGAGTGGGGGAGCAGGGATCCTCAGATATGACTACACCTTAGAATCACCCCAGAAGCTCTTTAAATCACATATTCCTGGGCTATGCTCCTGAAAAAGTTAAAATCAGAATTTCTCTGGCCCAACCTGGGAAAAATAATTTTTATTTATCCTCCTCAGATAATTCTTATGAGAAGATAGCGTTGAGAATCTCTGGTTACAGAGTCTGGCAGAAGCTGCTCTTCAGAAAATGGGGTATTTATACTTTATGAAGCAATGGAGAAACTCTGAGGGGAGATGTAGCTTTACTCTATATTCTTAAAAGTATAAAATATATATATATATAATATGTAAGCTTTTTAAAAATTACAAAATTTATGTTATGTAAATATATAATTATGATTTAATAACTCTATAACTGTAAAACATTTTTTAGTTCACTTACTCAATCAGGCTTAAACATTCTGTTTATGTTCACCATGGTTTAGACTAGTGGTGGGAAGAGACCAGAACTAATCAGAGCCATTCTGCTTCCATCTTCATGAGCCCACTCCTCAGGCTGCTAGTAAGCAGTAGAGTCAGCGCCTCAGGAATCTCCGAGAGGAGTCCCAAAGAGCACATGAGGTGAAATCATTCAAAGGCTACACTGTACTTCAAGCTGAAATGCACAAAACTATTCCACCTATAAATAACTGCATCACTTCAAAATTCACCTAGTTTTACTCTAAATATTTTGTACTGACCCACCCAGAATTTCTTGCCATTCCTTAACACATTTCTGGAAAGCAATTAGCATTTGGGGAATGAAAGCGCACTTGTTTAAGGGGCTGTATCTGCAGCTTTAAGAGTGTTCTTATCAAGGATTAAAGGTCCTCAGTGGGTGTCAATCTAGCTTGCTTCTGAAATATTATCTCTCTTTCTTAGATTTTTGGACTTCAGCAACATCTCTGTACTTGTATTTACTAGAGTATTTTAGATCATTTCATCCATGTTTAAAGCAGATAGGAAAAGTTATACCTCCTTCTTTCCATATCTCTTGCCTAACTTTCAAGATTTCGTATCATGCACTTAATCTCTATCTAGAATATCTTTTATGAGTAAAGGTCTTCTTATAACTAGGCTTCAGAATATCAACTTTGTCTAAGATAATATTTTTCTTAAGGTCAGCAGTGACCTGATAAAGAAAAAAAAGTTATCTCCCTGGCTCTCCCCGTAGGAGTTGGCTAAAAGTCCAGCAGAGAGAAGAATTATGGGGTTGGGTCTTTTGATCTTGAATAATACAGAGCTGTCATTTTCTAAAATAAAAATGCTACCTATGGTACCCAAACACTAAAAATTTGCCTCTGTTATGGGTGTTGTTCTACCAAGATCTGTCAGTACAGTCCTTGAGAACGAAGTACATAAAACTCTATTCCACGTGCTCCAAGTTGTCAATTTCAGAACTTCTGTTTCTACCATTACAAAGATATCCCAGCTGGACTTGCCTTCTGCATAAACGACTAAAACCCTGGATAGAATATATAAAATTTGCTTTCAGGCATGGGAGAGCAATTAGAAGAAGGCAATAATCATTCAGAGAAGGAAAACAAATCTAGGAAGGATAACAGCAGCCATGGCTTTCTGCTTTTTGGCAAGTTCAGGAGGAGAAACCTCAAGACTCCAGAGTTTATGCTGACTTGAGGAGAAAGAGATTGGACTTTAGAGAAGCTGAGGCTACCAGAATTTGCAAAGGAAAATACCAGAGAAAAAGGGAGGCATGCAAAATAAGAATCCCAGAAAGTTACATAGACTTCTCCTTGAGTCTTTAAGCTGAATAGCAGTATGCATGTGTGTAGAGTGAAAATCTACAAGCCAAAGACAAAATAGTTGCTAGTGAGCTTAAGCCTTCAAATTCCCCAAGTTCACAGAGGGCCAGGACTCAGTCAGGTTTCTTTGAACATACAGGAGAGATCTTGTTGAATAAGCAGAGCATTCAGTGGGCACCTACAAATGTCAGTCCTTAGTAGTAAGGATAACTAGCCCCAAGTAAAAATGACTCTAGAGTTGCTCTCAAAAGATATTTTAAGAAGCATCCAAAGGATGAAGCTAAACCTTAAGTGAATTAAATATCTGCCATAGAAAAGGCACAAGACTCTTTAAAGGCAGACTATGATATCTAGCACTAAGCAACATAAATATCAAAATATTCATCATCCAGTAATAAATTACTAGATATGAAATAAGTAGAAAGGTGTGAAACATATCCAGGAGAAAAGTTAGTCAATGAGAAGGGACCCAGAAATGACAGATATAGGGATTAGAAAAATTTTTAACACAATACTGTAAATAGAATAAATATATTTAAGTATTTAAGAAGAACATTAACATAAAGAAGAGAAATATAGAAGACATTAAAAAAGATGAAATGGAACTTCCAGAAGTAAAAAATGTAATATCTGAAATTATACTATCACTGAGTGTAATTAAAAGCAGGTTAGATGTTGTAAAGAAAAATCAGTGAAAGTGGAAGACATAGTCATAAGAATTATACAAAATGAAGCACAGAGAGCAAAAATACCAGAAAAAAATGGAGGGACATTCTGAATTTGGAGACAATCTCAAGTAGCTCAAGGTAATTGTAGTTAGTGTCCAGAACAATAGGTGAGAGAAGATGGCACAGGAAATTTTTGAAGAAATAATAACTGAAATTTTTCCAGTTTGATCAAAATTGTAAACTAACAGATTTAAGATACCCAATGAACATAAATGAATCAAACATAAAGAAAATTATACCAAGGCAAATCAAAATTAGATTGCTGCAAGTCAATGATAAAGAGAATTAAAAGCAACCAGAAGTAAAAAGAACATGACATGCAGTCAGGCAGTGAAACAAAGATAATCATGAATGGAAGTTTTTTACCAGAAGTAATGCAAACCAGAAGAAAGTAAAATAGAATTTTTCAAGTGCTGAAAGGAAAAAAAACAAAAAAAGACAACTTATAATTCTATTTCTAATAAAAGTAATTTCTAAAATGATGGTGGAAAAAAAAATTTCAGAAAAAAATAGAAAGAGACAAGAATATTCACACCAGTAGAGCTACATTTCAAAAAATGTTGAAAGAAATTATCCATTCAAAAATAAAATGATATCAATTAGAAACAAAGATCTACACAAAGGAAGGACTAGCACTGAAAAAAGTAAATATGTGGGTAAACGTAAATGATATTTTATCACTTTATATTTTAAAAAGATAACTGGTCAAAGCAGAAATAATAGCAGAAGTACATGTCTGACATCAATACAGAGGGTGCAGCGGGTATATTGTTGTGATTTTTGTTTATATTATATGTGAGATGGTATAATATTATTTGAAAATAAATCAACTAAAGAAGCATATATTGAATCACAGAAAAACTAATAATATAGCTATAAAGAGATATAAATAATAAAATAATATAGTTATGAAGAGATAAAATAGGTAATTTATCGGAGATAAAATAAGTTATTTAAAAGTACTTGATAACAAGGGGTAAGAAAACAAAAAATAATTTAAAAAGACAAGATAGGGCCTGGCCCCATGGCTGAGTGGTTAAGTTCATGCACTCTGCTGCAGGCGGCCCAGTGTTTCCTCGGTTCGAATCCTGGGCACAGACATGGTACTGCTCATCAAGCCACGTGGAGGCAGCGTCCCACATGCCACAACTAGAAGGACCGCAACTAAGAATATACAACTATGTACCGGGGGGCTTTGGGGAGAAAAAGGAAAAAACCAAAATCTTTAAAAAACAAAAAAAGACAAGATAACTGTTAAAAATAGCAAAATGATAAACTTCAACCCAACTATGTTAATAATTACATTCAATATACATGAACTAAACACGTTATTTAAATGTCTGAGAATGTGAGACTAGATAGAAAAGCAAAATCTAACTAAATTGTGTCAAAAACTACTGTAAACATAAGGATAATATAGGAAAAAGTGTCTTAAAAGTGAAGGAAAAGCAAAATATAATAGGCAATTGCTAGGCATAAAAATGACAGTGGTTCTATTAAAATCAGATAATGTAAACTTTTATATAGAATGTTATCAAAGAAAGAGAGGATCATTTCATAATGAAAATGTAATTAATTAAGCAAGATGCCATAAAATATCTAATTGTGCATTTACATAACACATAGTTTCAAAATGCAAGAAGTAAAATATAACAACAGCAAAGAAGCAAAACATTTATGATTACAGTTGCATATGTTGTTACCCTTTTTCAAAATAGAAAAAATAAACAAAACTAGTGAGGAATCAAATGATTTGAACGTTAACAAACAACTTCACTTCACTGACATTTATTTGTTAACATGAACATAAATAGAAGAGTACTCATTATTTTCAAATGGACATGGAGAATTCACCAAGATAGACTATTTGCTTAGACATAAAACATGTCAATAAATTTAGAAGAATTGAAACTTTGCATAGTGTCTTTGCTTTCTTATCACACCAGAAATAAATTAGAAAGCAAGATCAAATATGTATCTGCAAAATTTTTCTCAAAAATATTTGGAAATTAATCAATAAAGGAATAAATAATTCATGAGCAAAAGAAGATATGACAAAGAAAGTAAAAAAATAATTTTAACTGAATGAAAATAAAAATTTAACAGTCCAAAATTAGTGTAATGCAGCTAAAGAAATGATTAAAGGGAAATTTATATTTTTAATGGCTATATTGGAAAAAGAAATGAGGTCGAAGTCAATGATCTAATATTCCATGTTAAAAATGAGAAAAGTAAGACAAGGTAAACTCAAAGTACGTGGAAGAGAGTAAAGGAGGAGTCTAATGAAGGAAATAGAAAATGAAAAAGAAAGAATAGAGATCACAAAATCAAAAGTAACTTCTTTAAAAAATATGAATAAAACTCATCTAGATAGCCTAATAAAGAAAGCAAGAAAGAAGACACAAACGATCAATATCAAGAATTTATGAGGGAACATCACTACATATCCTATAGACATTAAAAAATAATAAGGAAGTATCATGAACAAAATGATCCCAATTTGACAACCTAAATAAAATATACAGATTCCTCGCAAGAAACTAATCACCAAAACTGATTTAAGTAGATATCGAAAAATGATGAACTCTGTTATCTACTAAAAATTTTGAATTCATGATGCAATAACTTCATTCAAATAGGCTACATGGCTTTACTGGTTGCTTTAGTCTGTTCAGGCTGCTTTAGCAAAAATACCGTAGACGGGGTGGCTTATACAATCATGTGGCATATAATGACTTTTTGCTCAATGAGAGACTGTGCATACAGAGGTGGTCCCATAAAATTATAACAGAGCTGAAAAATGCCTATTGCGTGGCGACATCATGGCTGTCATAATGTCATAGTGCAATGCATTACTCAAGTATTTGTGGTGATGCTAGTCTAAACAAACCTACTATATTTCCAGTCATATGAAAGTTTAGCAAATACAATTGTATACAGTACATAATACTTGATAATGATAATAAACCACTATATTACTGATTTATGTATTTACTACACTTTTTTTATCATCATTTCAAAGTGTACTCTTTCTGCTTATTAAAAAAATAGTTTCCTGGGACTGACCCAGTGGCCTAGTGGTTAAGTTCGCATGCTCCACTTCCACAGGCATGGGGTTTGCAGGTTCAGATCCCAAGTGCTGACCTAGCAGCACTCATCAAGCCATGCTGTGGTGGTGTCCCACATACAAAATAGAGGAAGATTGGCACAGATGTTAGTTCAACAACAGCCTTCCTCAAGCAAAAGGAGGAAGATTGGGAACAGATGTTAGCTCAGGGCCAATCTTCATCACAAAATAAAACAGTATGCCTTGTTTTACAGCCCCATACGTCTCGTGTTTACTACATATCTTGTTCACTTGATTTTCTCCTGTGCTTGATTTAATCTCATGTTGTTTTGTTCTTCATGGCCCCTAAGCATACACAATTCACTGCTAATACTGCCACTAAGAGGCCACATCAAGCGATTGATCTGGAAACAAAATGAAAAGTGATTAAGGACTAGAAAATCAGTGATGGTTATTGCTCACAAGTCAGGCATGTCCCATTCCAGCATAGCTATGATCTTGAAGAACAAGAACAAAGTGACAGCTGTTAAATAATCTGCTTCAAAGAAGACAATGAGACTAACAAAAATTTAAGAAGGGCCTATATCAGACATGGAGAAACTTCTAATGACCTGGATTGAAGACCAGACACAGAAGTATATCCCTCTCAGCACCGTGATGATCATGGACAAAGCGAAAATGTGTGTGATGTTGAAAGGAAAGGCTAGGCCTGACTACAATGGTGAATTTACTGCTAGCTCTGGGTAGTTTAAATGATTCAAGAATCATTATTCATTACATAATGTAAAAAAGTTTGATGAGTCTGCAGGTGAAGGCTGATGTGAAGGCAGCTGAAGAATTTTTGGAAACTCTGGATAAACTGATCATGGAGGAAAATTACTTGCCAGAACAAGTATTTAATATGAATGAAACTTCTCTATTCTAGAAACAGATGCCTGAAAGTACCTTCCTTCTTAAGGAGGCTAAGTCAATGCCAGGTTTCAAGGCTTTAAGGACAGGATAATGGTCTTGGTTGGGGGCAATGTTGCAGGCTACAAATTGAAACTCTTTGTGATCGGGCACAGTGAGAACCCCAGGGCCTTTGAGAATCTCAATAAGCAGACACTGCCAGTATACCACAGAGCAATAAGAAATCATGGGTGACCCAGCTCCTCTTCAAAGATGCCCTCCTGAATTACTATGCTGGTGAAATGGAGAAGTACTGTTTGGAGAACCTTTCAAGATTTTGCTTATTGTTGATAATGCTCCTGGGTAGACTCCTTTTACTGGTGATCTTCATCCCAATATCAAGCTCATGTTTCTCCCTCCAAACATCACCTCTTCAATCCAACCAATGGTCCAAGGAGTTATAGCAGCTTTTAAGACTTACTACCTGAGGAAGACTTTTGCCCAGGCTATTGTTGCAACTGAGAAGATACTGATGCAATTCTGGAAGGATTACAGCATCTATGACTGCATCAAGAATGTTGCTTGGACTTGGGGTGATGTCACCAAGAAGTATATGAATGGCATCTGGAAGAAGACACTCAAGATGTTCATCCATGACTTCAAAGGATTTACCAAAGATGAAGAGGTTGCAAAAATCAACAAGGCTGTGGTTTAGTTGGAAAATAACTTTAACTTGGGTGTAGATGAGGATGACATTGAGTAGTTCCTAGAGGTAGTTCGGAAGAATTGACTAATGAGGAGTTGTTGGAACTGGAACAGGAACATAATTAGAAACGTTGGTTATTTTACCAATGCTTTGACTGGAATATCATATTTGAGAGGGACATATATAAACTAAGATATGACAAAACAGCTTTAAGGATACGGTTTATTCCATGAAGCCAATAAAGTCCCTTGGAAGAACAGCCTGGTACCTTACTTACAGGCTTCTCTACAACCTAACCAGGTGAATAAAGAAGATCACTTTCTGGCAGGTGCAAGAACTTTAGGATATGTTGGGAGCCTCAAGAAGAGAGGAATTCACCCATATCTACAGGTGTTGCAGGCAGAATATTTGGCTTGACTTTTTAGCCTCAAGAGGCTATTAAAAGTTCATTCTGGAGACTCCTTATACAAGTTCCAGCACAGCAAATTTAAAAGAGCCTATAAGATCAGTTGCTATTCTTGCAGCAATCACGTAAATAACTAGGCCAATTTTTATGAAAATAGGCTTATTTTACAAACAAATTAGTCTTATCTATCTCCGATAAAATAAGTGTTATTTTAGAGAGAAATCATGTTTCCATAGAAACAAAAATACACACTTGTGAATATTTATTCTAGTGCTATTAATTTTTCTTGAAGTTTGTGATTTACCTAAAAACTAGAATGGATCCTAAATTCTTCTAATTTCCTCGAATATTTGGCTACAACTCTTGTAACAAATGTTTCCAATTTTTCTTCCCCTTCTTGCTGGGAATAATTTGGAATTAAAGCTGCCCTTTTCCCTGAAGCCCTTCAAACTGAAGCTGAACGACCTGATATAAAATTAAGAGAGATTTCCACAACAGCCCGTGTATAGGCAATTTTTCTGCCTGTTGCTGAGTAAGCCACTCAAGAAGTTTACCTGAACTCTCAATGACATCACCAGAGATGTTTCAAACCAGAAAAAAAATGCTTCAGCCTTGACGTCTAGAATCTTGTTGACTGGATGCCCGCTAGGCTCAGGAGCTTGTTTATAATTTGCTACAGCCATTAACCATTATTTTTCTTTGTTTCCATAGAAATGCCTTTTATTTAATGCCTAATTGCTTGCACCACAGACCTAACTTTGGAAGCCCGTCTGCATCACTGCCTCCTGAAATGAGGCACAACTGTTTAACTGAACTGATTTATTTTCCGGACTAAGAGATTAATTCAGTGAAATAATAAAACAACCTACCAATTCAACTTTTTAAAACTTTTTTTTGGTGAGGAAGATTGTCCCTGAGCTAACATCTGTCAGCCAATATTCCTCTTTTTGCTTGAGGAAGA
Organism: Equus quagga; assembly: GCF_021613505.1. Lineage (NCBI taxonomy): Eukaryota > Metazoa > Chordata > Mammalia > Perissodactyla > Equidae > Equus > Equus quagga. The sequence goes on from NC_060277.1 coordinate 9,364,998, forward strand.
CTGTCACTGAGCTAACATTTATGCCAATCTTCCTTTATTTTGTATGTGGGATGCCACCACACCATGGCTTGATGAGAGGTGCGTATGTCCATGCCTGGGATCTGAACCTGCGCACTCTCGGCCACCAATGTGGAGTATGCGAACTTAACTGCTATGTTGCTGGGCCAGCTCCCCTACTCAAATTTTAATATGTGAAACTTCCATGGAAGTTTTAGAGGAGGAAACTCTTGGGCCCTGGGGAAGACTACTCCAAAATGTCCCACAATAGCATATTGGTTATTTTGAGTTAAAGTTACTTGAGAAGCAAAAAGGGGATTCTGACCCTCCTGTCTCTGGTCCTCCTGAAAGCAGGAAATGAATCTCCTATGTGAACCGTGCTCTCCCTGCATCCTTATCACCAGAGCAAGGAAATTCAGGGCCAAGAAGCTTACATAAACAAACTGACAATTTACTACCTCAAATCTAAACTCTGCTTAAGTTCCTCACTATTTAGGTACCCCAAACCTAAGTTCTTTGTCCTGTCAATTCCTCACAAGTTTATGTATATTTGTGTAAAAGAAGTTTATACTGCCTGCTTTGTTCACTCTCTGAGTATCATTTCTTTATGATTTTCAATATGTACATTTTAAACTGGGCTTTTTCTCCTGTTAATCTGGTTTTGCATCAATTTTATTATTAGTCCAGCCAAAAGAACACAAGGGAAGAAAGAGGATTTTCTCTGCCCCAACAAAGGCCATATTCAATTCATGTTCCAGCCAACCAACCAAACTAGCAAACTGTTAGAACCCTTTGCAACTCCTGAGCTGAAACCTTAAATGTAGAATTTCTGCTTAGTGAGCCCATATCAATAATTTTGGCCTGACCCAACTTTTTATTCTTTCCACAATTGTCCCACACTCTTAATTCCCACCCCCACATGTATTCCCCCATATTTCTCCTTGTATAAATTAGCAAACTCAAGTCATTCTTTTGGAGTATAATATAACTTCTCATGGGTCACACACTTTGCGCCTCACCATTAGAGGCCTGCTGGAACTTGAATTGAGTTATAGTTGTAGAAGCAAACAAGGTGACGAGCTGGATCCTTGAGGAGAATCAGTGTTGTCTCGCATGACAACTGCTTCAGGAGAGCCATTCCCAATTCCTCAGGCAATGCAGATGGAGGTGGAAAGGCCAATATCACTATGGGTAGAGATACCACTGAGTAGGGAGGCCTCTATCATTTGAGGTGGGGAGGTGATTTCTGCTAAGGTTTGGACCTCTGACTCAACATTGGGACAGGTAACTAGAGATCTATTCCAGAGTCAGTCTGATAATTGTGAATCATTTTAAATTATTCTTCTGAAGATTACTTTAGAAATTCTAATTTATTTCCTTAGGACCTTAAGTAATTACTACACATGTATGCAGTGTTGGTGCTTTTGGTGTTGACGCATGATACTTTAATTTTACTGAAAATGTATCTTAATTTACTTTTGAACTGCTATTTTATACGTTGTTTATGGGAATTCCAAAAAAGAATATATGAATGAATTGAAAAGCATTTCAAGCTCCTGGTTGGAAGACACAACATCATCAAAATTTTAACATTCCAAAGATTATCTGAAATGTAATAGAATCCCAAGAAAAATACTGATTGGATTTTTTTAGAAGTCTAACTTTTTTAGCAGATTCTATATTTTGTCTGGAAAAATAAACAGGAAAGGAAAATCTCTGAAGATGAAGGAAAATGAGAGGGATGTTATGACATATATTAAAATATATTACAAAACCTCATTATTTGCAGCAATGTAGTATTAGGAAATAACAGACCAAGCAATAAAAGAGAAGATAAAGTCCAGAAAAAAATCCAAATATGTAAAACATCTAGCACAATATTTGATGAGTGTAAAAATGCCTTCTACAATAAGCTCCAATTAATGATTGCATAGCTTCCATTTGAATCATGCTAGTGGTTGGAACCTTGGCCTTCTCTAGCAATCCATTGTATTCTGATGGTGTTCATTCCATTCCATTGAAGTTCATTTCATTCCAATGCAGTTCTAAACTCCAGTCATTTTCAAGTCCTTTGAGGAGATGTAAACAAATTCACTTCTGAAAATTTTCCAAAGAGTAAATAGAGAATTTATAAATAAAGAAAAATGACTCTCTTTCTCTCTGTCTCTTATACACACACACACACACACACACACACTCAAATTTCTGGATAGGCAATATTAAGTACTGTCTACAAGAGTGTTGATACATGATTAAACATGTTTAAAGTTCTTAAAAATGTTTACTCATGTAGCCTTATAATAAATCTAATAATAAATTTGTATCACGTCATGTGAGTAAAATCCCACATTGGCAAACTTATATTGCAAAGGAGGCACTCTAGTTTCATTGGTAAGGCATTCCCGTCCCCACCCTGTTATCACTAGGAAAAGGAATGCAAAGCTCTGATTGGCTAGGATATAAAAAATACCTTGACTCCCTCCTCAATTTCCCAATAAAAGCCTTGCCATTATCTCAACCTCTAGCTTTGCCACCATGGCTCTCCATCTTTCTTGGACCTCTGTAATAGTTGGTTGTATTTCTGCTTCCTTAGCTAGAATAGTCAATAACTCAGATTTATATCCCCGTCTGTGGAAAGAGAGTTCTGGTAAGTTCAATGACTACAGGGTAGAGAATGGAAAATATGTTGATATCTGGGTGTATTCTGAGAGAATGAGGATGTATAAAATCCCAATGAACAAGGTAGCCAGGTATTTTGAAAAATTTGTACACAAAAATGAACAAAATGTCAGGGCCGGCCTGGTGTCACAGTGGTTAAGGTCGCACATTCTGCTTCGGTGGCCCGGGTTTCACAGGTTTGGATTCCAGGTTACCTCTACAGCATGACTGGCAATATCATTCAGGTAAGAATGACTCTTTTTTTAATTTTAATAAATTTCTAATATAATGTAAATGAATAGGGATATCAGGTTTTTAAAAAGTGATTATTTTTCTCTGTCTTCATCACTCCATCTCGTTTCTGCCTCATATTTTCCCATGACTCCCATTTCTTCTCCTTATTTTTCCGTATCAAGCATTTAAGGAATGACCTCTGTGTTCAGGACTTTGTACCCAGGACTGGCCAATAGAACTTTCTTCCTTGATGAATATTATGTATACGTACTTTCAAGTATGGTAGCACTATCCACGTATAACTATCGAGCACATGCAATGGAGCTAATGTGACTGAGAAACTAAATTTTTAATAATATTTAATTTGAATGAATTTAAAATTTAAATGACCCAAGTGGCTAGTGACTAACTTACTGGAGAATACTGTACTAGACAGTGGGTGCTCACTAAGGCAAAACACAAGGCTGCCAACCTCTGAAGACTTAGACCTCGTTCATTCAACAATGAACAGCTACTAATAGAATTTGTGTTACGTGTCAAGTTCAGTTCCAAACCCTGCGAATACACCCAGGCACAAAATACAGATTGTATACATTACTTAAATAAGACTGTATAAGCTTAGTCTGCTATATGTGAAATTCTCTGATTGGAGTGACGATGGAGAGAGAGCCTGTGTTGGAAAATCTTTCTCTATAAAAGTTCTCCTCCTCTTGAAAATAGCATCAACACTCAGGAATTAGATTGGAGATTTTTTTGGGACAAAAATCATCATAAATCTAGAGTTATCTTTGTTCTGGCCAACAAAAGCAATTCAAGAGGTAAGTGATGAGGACCAATGAGAAAATTTGTATTGTTTTTTGGAAAAGATTGGAGAGGAGACCGTGGTGATATATAGTAACCGGGACCTAGAATTTACTGAATAATTATGCCCATTGACTGTTTGCTTCTTGCTTGGTTAGCACGGGACTTTTTAAAAACAGCGTCATCAGTCATGTCATCACAATCAAGACAATGAACGTATCTATTAACACCAAAAGTCACTTTAAATCCTTTATCAGTCCTTCCTCATTCCCCTCCCTGCCCCAACAGCCTTGCCCTAAGAAACCACTTCTCTTCCTTTTGTCCCTGCAGTTAGCTTTGAATTTTCTAGAATTTTGTTTAAATGAAATCATACAAATATTTTATTAATGAAGAATCCTTATTTTGAGATTTACCCATCATATTGTGTGTACCAAAAGTTTTCACTTTTTTGTGTAGCAGATAGATTTTAGTAGAAAAAATAATGAAGCCAGTAAGGCAATATTGGGAGGTTATGCCAAGACAAAGAGGTACCAGGGAAGGAAAAAAAGATGAAAAAAGGAAGGGGCACTGAACAACTAGTAATTTGTTTCATAATTTCATGTAGAAAGGGAACAAGACTCTGACTTTACCTCGTGAGGTGACATTTACTTTTACCTGTCTGGTAGCTCAATTCTAAGGACTGTGGAGAATATATAAGGAATTTAAGGGAGTTTTTCACGACTTTCCTCAAAGAATTACACATTGTTGGAAAAGAAATCTAGGAATAAACCAACCATTGGACAATAAGAGACCAAAGTATACAGTACTGGATAGTGGTTTTTTAAAGGAAAAACTTAGTTTTTCCCAACTGTGTCTTTCTAACCTGTGTGTCTCTTTTACTCTCACACTACTACCACACTCACACAGAACACTTCCCTTCTGACACGTCTAGTCACAAAACACGTCTGGGGTTTTTCCCCACACCAAGCAAGTCTCTGCAGTACGAGGTAGGTGTCCTACAATCTAACTCAATTCTCACACTATCTGCCTTAAGATAGCGCCGCATTCCACAGGCTAGGGGCTCAGTCCCACAAGACTGCTCCCACCCCACTTCTGCTACCAAGTATAAGCAGTAGGTCCCCAGGTTACCCACAACTTCTGTCTGACTTGGTTACAAATCAGGAGTTCCCACAACCCCTTGCTTGGGTTCAATTAATTTGCTAGAATGGCTCACAGAACTGAGGGAAACTCTTACTTATGTTTAACTGTTTATTTTTTTATTTTTATGTTTTCCGGTTTTATTGAGATATCATTGATGTATATCATTGCATTAGTTTAAGGTCTACAAATAATTATTTGCTATATGTATATATTGTGAATTGTTTACCACAATAAGCTTAGTTAACATCTGTTATGTCATATGGTTATGGATTTTTTTTCTTGAGATGAGAACTTTTAAGATCTACTCTCTCAGAAACTTTCAAATATACAATACAGTATGGTTAACTATAGTCACCATGTTATATATTGCATCCCAAGAACTTATTTATCTTATAACTGGAAGTTTGTAACTCTGACCTGCTTCACTCATTTCCCCATCCTCCAACCCCTGCCTCTGGCAACACCAATCTGTTCTCTGTTTCTATAAATTCGGTTTTTTG